>NW_026068180.1:592356-684177 GCF_014885135.2 Alexandromys fortis
GGGGGGGCGGGACTTGTCTCTTAAAGGGACAGGGTACCCAGGTGACAGAGGAGGCCAGCGGATTCCAACAGAAACTCCATTTGTAAACACAAAATATAAACAGCCATCACACAAAGAAACCCCAGTAAATTCTAGAGCTGAGATGCTGTGCTCTGCAGTAACTCCTTTATCTTCACAATGACTAGTGTGTGTGTGTGTGTGGGGGGGGGGGAGGTATATTCATTTTAAACAAGTAGGCTTTCCTGTTACATTTCCATTAGAATCTCTGCACTAAGACATGTCAGTGGGACATATGTGTCAATATATGCCCCAATATGTCAGTGTGATGATTAGCAAGTAGGAATGGGTCCCTAAGAGAAAGGAGCCCGTTGAGAGATCTGGTCTGAAGTAGGAAAAGTAAGTAGCATCTAAGAAACAACAAAGTCAAAACAGAAAACAAACTGCAGAGCAGGTCAAGCCCAGCTGGCAGCAGTTCTGCAGAGCGGTTCAGAGAAAACAAGGGGCAGTTTGCTCTCCCTTTTCATTGTAAAGGGATAATTTTTTTAAAGGGTAAGATCATATAAAGTAAACAAGTGTTAAAGGCTTTATTTAAGCTTGTAATTTGGGGAGGGAACTAGGCAGTTATAGTTGTTCTAACTGGTTCAAAGGAGCCTGGAAGCCCAAGCTTATCTAGAATGCAGGAATGCCACTGACCATGCAGAGGAGGCAGAACTGGCTTTTCCAGGGAGGGGAGTCTGGGTCACTGCAGATCTACAGACAAAAACTGCTTTGCAAGGCTATTGTTCTTACACCCTGTTCTAAAACAGAACCCTTTTGTAGCCCCATCCCCAAGTTTTATTCACTGAGCCACTGACCTCTAGAGCTCAGTTTCCTTGATGTGAAGCAAGTTTGATGAGGTTGATGGGGCTTATTGTAGGCATTAGATAGTTAATAACAAATATTGCCAGGTGGTGGTGGTGCACACCTTTAATCCCAGCACTCAGGAGGCAGAGGCAGGAGGATCTCTGAGTTTGAGGCCACTCTGGTTCCCAGAGCGCGTTCCAGGACATCCAGGGCTCCACAAAGAAACCCTGTCTAGCATAACAAAAAATACTGATTTCTGTCATTGTCCTTATTTGTTGTTGTTGTTGTTTATTATTATGTTTATTATAGTTTGCAACGTTGGGCAATGGAAACCAGGGCTCTAAACATGACAGTGAAATGTTCTATCACAGAACTATATCCCTGAGCATTTTTTAAAATAGTGAAATAGTGAAAAAATTAGAGAAGGAAGGAATACATTGCTTACATCGATCCTACACTGGTTGTAGGTAAAGGGTGGGGTGAGGCACAACAATACAGTGGACAAAAGGGCCACAAGGAGACATCACCCTTGCTTCTGGATTGGCTGTGCTTGTAAACGGGGTACAGAAGCACCAAGAGAAGGAATTGAGTTAAGACTTTAACATGCATTGTAGACTGTGAATTGGTTTTTTGACAGCAGCCTGTAGTTTGGTAACAGACTGACCTCCCATTTCTCATCTGCTCTAGCCGCAAGATCTTGTAATTAAATTTAGGACATCTTAGAAATGTTATCATCGGCATCCCCTGGGGATGGATCCTACACCCTCTGTGGATAAAGGGAGACTACTGTACTTGCCTCAGTGTCTTCTTTTCCCTTCATCTTGATCATAATGTGATCAGTTAGGATGGTTTTGGTAGCCTTTTGTGGGCTGAGTTGAAACATCTACAGGTGATCTCTGTTATAAAATCCTTATTGGAATCTATCTGATCAGCTGTAGCCCTGCCTCCACCAGGTGACTCCCATGTTGGCCCCACACCTTTCACCACCAGCCTTGGCTGAGCCCAGAGTTATCTTGAGAAACTCACTGAGTCCTAGTCCATCAAGATCCAGAGATTGTAGTACATCACCTGGATGGGACCCACCTTTATGAGTCAGCTTCATTAGCCTGTTTTTTGGAAGTCCAACCCATCACACTATCTTAGAGACCTTAGGCTAAGATGCTTCCTATTCCTCTAGCTCAGATAGTCTGGTTTCTTTTCTCCCAAGGCTTTGCTCATCTGTCCCTACCCAGAATTCTCTCTGCTCTTGACAAGTGACTACTTCTCATTTTCCTCTTCAGGAACACCCCACCCCATCCCAACAGTCTTGTGGTGGTCTGTTAATTTCAAACCTTGAGTTCAGCTAAGTTTCTTTCTTTCCTTTTTTTTTTTTTTTTTTTTTTGGTTTGTCTAGATAGGGGTTCTTTGTGTAGCTTTGTTTTGTTGCCTGTCCTGGAACTCGCTCAAACTCACAGAGATCCACCTGCCTCCCGAGTGCAGGGATTAAAAATGCATGCCACTGCCCAGCTGACTATTTTCTTCTGTCCCATCACCAGAGCAGCAGCTCTGTCTCTGTCTGTCTGTCTGTCTGTCTGTCTGTCTCTCTCTCTCTCTCTCTCCCTCCCTCTCTCTCTCCATTCCTCCATGTGTGTGTTGGGGGGGTTGGGGACATTTCCTTTTCCAATCTGGAGTTTGAGTCTCACAACACTGTGCGAGGGCTCTACCCCTGAGCTACATCTCCAGTTCTGTTCTGTGTTCACCTTTGGTAAGGGAAGGTAAAGCCTCTCTTGAGCCAGGCTTGGTGGGTAGTACAGGTTTAATCACAACTACTTGGGAGGCTAAGGCAGAGGGATGCCAGGTTCAAAACCTTTCTAGACTACCAGGTGAGTTCAAGGCTAGCCTAGGCAACTTGGCACAATTGTGCCTCAAAAGAAAGAAAGAAAGAAAGAAAGAAAGAAAGAAAGAAAGAAAGAAAGAAAGAAAGAAAGGATAGGGCTAGGTATGTAGCTTTTAGTATGACTTATATTTGATACTTGCCAGAGCTTTCACATCATAATAGGCAAGATATATGTATTGTTTATCATTGTCAGCAGTACTATGCATTGGTATGATTTATCTAAGTATAAATTTGGCAATGTGCATCAAGAACTTTTGCAGTGCTTTTGGGGAGATGGCTACGCCAGCAGAGTGCTTTCCTGGCAAGCACGAGGCCCTGAGTTTGGCCCTCAAACCTATTTTAAAATGCCAGGCATGGGGCCATCACACATGCTTGTAAATCTGTGTTTGGCGAGGTGGAGACAGGTAAATATCCAGGGAAGGAAGATTTCCTTTTTGGCGAAGGAACCTCATTACTAGCTTGTTGGTGAGCTCCAGCCCAGTGACAGGGCCTGCCTCAAAGAGAGTGGGTGGATTCCAGACAATGACACTGAAATAGTCCTCAGGCTTCCACATCCATGTGCACATAACACACACACACACACACACACACACTGAAACTAAGAAAGAAATTAATGCTTTTAATTCCCTAATTTAATTTAATTTAATTTAGTTTTGTTTAGTTTTGTTTTGAGACAGGGGTTCTCTGAAGCTTTGGAGCATGTCCTGGAACTAGCTCTTGTAGACCAGGCTGGCCTCGAAATCACAGATTCACCTGCCTCTGCCTCCCAAGTGGTGGGATTAAAGGTATGTGTCACCACCTCCCGGCTCCTAGTTTAATTTATGAGAAATACATAAAAAATTAATCAGAGATACTGCCAAGAGATTTAAAGACAAGATGCAGACTTTTAAAGAAAAAAGACAGAAATAAATGAACATCTACTTCAAATTGAAATACTTTCCCTCTTGATCCTACCACGTTAAATATTAGGCTTTGTATCACAGAGCTTGCTGTTTCCCACCAGCCCTGGCAGAGCTGAGAGCTGTCAGTCTCTCAGCCACAAGCACTCAGGTGGTCTGGCAGAAAACAGAGGAAGACAGGTGACACTTAGACAGCTTGAGCTGCCTTCCAGGGCTAGGACGAGGTCTTCCTCACCCTGTCCATAACCCTGGAGAGGGTTTCTAGTTCACTGAATTACTGAAAGAGATTAACTCTGTAATAATTGCTACTGTAACTAAAAATTAAAAACCACGAGGAAGGCAACATTGTTGTAGCTTGACGCACAATACATAATGGACATTTCAGTCTATTTATATAAACCTCAGTGATGAGCCCTGTGCTCAAATTCCTTTCCAGGGAGGGATACATAGCAACTTCTACCCCTCCTCTTAAAGTTACAGTGGCAAACTTAAGTATGATTCCACCCAAGTTCACTCCGAGGAACCAATGGTTTTATTGGGCTTCCTTATAGGTCATAGATAGGGGGTTAGCTACAGGAGTGTGGCTGCACTCGAAAGTCCTTACTCAGCAGGAATGATGCCTGGCTCACAGTCACATAGATGGAAATCCATAGTCTTCCCTGGCCCATATACTCTAGTCCTCCTGCTGAGCCCACAAGCCTCCATGCAATTAGAGTTGCAGGTGCGGATGGTAGGTAACAGCTGGGTACTCTGGGGAGGGTCCTGTGACCCTCCCTGCCCCTCTGTGAGGGGACGTAAACAGTCAACAAGCCCAGCTGGCATGATCTTAGCAACCTGCACATCTGAAACTCCTGAAGAAGGGGCTATTGGGCTCAGAGGACAGTCACAAACAGTAGCCCTCACTTCTTTCAAGTTCCTAAGTGTGTCCCCTGAGCACACATGGTCCTAGGTTTCCGATTGCCTTTTCCAGAGCTGTGGCCCACAGCCGGCAGCAAGAGCAGCAGATACCGCACCCCGCTGGAAGTGAGCACCATCAGTTCCATCAAATCAGCATGTGATAGAGAGGTTGGGAAACCAGCTCTCTCTTAACGTGCTGCTGAGAAAGGAATCCTGATGGAGGGACGGTGATGAAAGAGTTCAGAAGGAAAGCTCCACACTCCCGGATTGTCCATGGGCAAATAAGAGCAAGAACAAAACCACTGTGAGAGCCAAAGTTACATCTTAAGTTTTAGTTACTATACATACCTAAGAGAGCCATGAAACCAAAAAATGCCTCTAATCTGCCATCCTCTTGCCCAAAGCTGATGTTTATGGGAGATGACAAGACACATGTTGTCACTCCTACACAAGCTTGTTTGACCCAACTGCACCAGATGTGCTTAATCGTGTGGGCCGGAGGTTCACAGGCAGGAAACGCACCAGGATGTATGCTTGCCCCTGATAGGACCTGATGGGAAATACTCAATCCACTGTAAAACTTGACTCAGGGCCATTTTTTTCTTCTTCTGGGAAACCAGAGATGGACCTGGCCAGAGTCAAGCTACCTGGCCAGTATTTAATTAAAGCTTGCTTCAAATTTGACTTTAAAGTATGGTAGTGGTTTTAGGGATTAACACCGCCCACCCAACCCAACAAATGCAACCAACAACAAATCCAAAATCAAAATGGAAATCACATTTTATCTTCATGTGTCCTGTGTGTTGCATTCTGGAAACACCCTCGAATTATAATACCACAATGACACTTCGCTTTATAAAATGTCTTTTACTTAAAAACAAGGTACCACTGGGTCTGTCAACATAGTTATACACCTCACACATAAACACACCTGACAGTTACAACACAAAAACACGACTGACATAAAATGATCACTGGCGAGTGCATGGCAATGTTTTACCAGAAATAAATATCACTATTTAAGTCACAGGTACCCTCCGCTGATTTTAAATTCCAGTTAGCAAAAAGTGTGTTGGGTAGATTTAGGAGGGTTTGTTAGGCCTCTATGAGGTTAAGAAAGTGAGGCCTAAGAAAAGTGGTGGTGGCGCACGCCTTTAATCCCAGCACTCAGGAGGCAGAGGCAGGTGGATCTCTGAGTTCGAGACCAGCCTGGTCTAGATAGTGAGTTCCAGGATAACCAGGGCTACACAGAGAAACCCTGTCTCAAACAACAACAACAACAAAAAAGAAAGACAAGAAAGTGAGACTTGAGGAATCATATCCTAGCCTAAGGCAGATCCAGCACACACCTTGACAAAGTTATTTAACACAGTGAGTCTTATATACATATAAATACGTTCTTCCCTGTGCTGCTATCTGAATTTCACATAATTTAAAATAAGAAGGCAGACATAGAGACAAAAATTCTATATAAACAGTTAAATCTCGGCTTTAAAATACAAAACATAATGTATGCTTCATACAGTTTTCTGTAGGAAAGTCCCTCTTGTATGGGATTTGACAGCATTCACATTGTGCAGAAGCCTCCTAGGGAGTAGCCAGACATGAAGAAAAACATCTCCGACTTGCCTCTGGGAGATCTGTGAGCGACATGATCTCAATAATACATGTTCTTATCCCACCAGCCTGTGGAGGCAGAGAAGGGTAAATCAGAAATAGCCTGTGGGAGGTGATGTACCAGCTGATACAAGCATCATCAGTCATGGGGGTACACTTCATTGACCAGGTGCTTGCCGTGGTGTACAAGCTGATACAAGCATCATCAGTCATGGGGGGTACACTTCATTGACCAGGTGCTTGCCCTGCACAGCTGGTCTGGTTTCCAGCTCAGCAAAACAAAAACAAAGTAATTCATTTTCCTCAATACTCACTTCCAGGGTAGAGCCTGATGAAGAGTTTTCGCATCTCGTCATACACCCAAATCAAAATGGCATGCGGCACAGCCACGAACCAGTACTGAGCCCTGCAAACAAAAGGAGGAAGTGAGCCCTGGCTTGTCCGAGGAGATAACCCAGACCCTGGCCAATAGCGGACGCAGGGGCGGGGCCTTTCTCTTAATTTTCCTTGCCTCACTGGAAATAGCAAATACGTTACATCACACAAGACAGGCCTTACTTAACCCAAGATGGGACTGCTAAAAGCAGCCTTGGCCTTTGAGGATCCCTGTTGGATGAGAGTGGCGGTGGTCCAGTCAGGCCTGGAGAATGCTTTTTTTTTTCCCTTTGGGAAATAGGAAGGTCAAGGGATGGGGTCCCATAGCTTGGGGGTCGATTTAATCTCTTTGGGAAGATTGGAGAAAGAGCCCATGGGAACCCTTGTGTTTATTCAGATTGTGATAGCTCAAAGTAGAAGCTGGTGTCCTACGTAATCCCACTGAAGGGCAACTCACCTGAGCATGGTGAAACTCAGGGCTGTGACACTCCCGAGACCGTAGGACAGGATCAGTGCCACAATGATCTGCGAGGCGATCCCCACCCAGATGACTTTATTTCTGGAAAACACACGGAAGCAAACAGATGTGGAATTTCCATGTGTCTATAGTCATGTACCCAGAAGACTGTGCCACAGTTAGGTCAGACATGGAGGTACCTGAAGAGCCCCTGCTGGAAGATAGAATTCCTCCGGGTTTTTCTGATGATCAGATCTGCAATTTGTTGGATCATGATGGCAACAAAGAAAGCCGTATAACCTGTGTATTCTAGGTATTTTCTCTGATACCTTGTCTGTCAAGAGGTAGAGACGGATGAGACCATGAGAACCCTCCCAGAGGAAAACTGAAATCTGATCCTCTTTCCCCACTTCACCCAGATTCATCATAGACTGTCTTCTTGTGTTCAGAGAGACATTCTCTTTAAATAGACGGCAAGGGAAAGATACTAGCTTATGCTCCCCATTGTGGGGTTTGGCTTGGTTACGCTTCCACACAGACTGCTGAACTAATGCAAAGTGAATTTGAGAGACGAGGTGTCTTCCCCAAAGACCCCATTGTCACCAGAGGTCTTCCAGACTTATTAACTGAGTAGCATCCAAGGCTGTCTCATCATTCAGGGGAGTGGAGGTTCAATGACAGGATGGGTGGGCAGTGAGAAGAGAGGAGGGCCAGGTGGTGGAAGGACTCTTGACTCACCCATTCCTGCCCGTAGCTATCTTCCAAGTCATTTATATCATCTGTTTCCCATGCTACCCTCAGGTTGATGAGAGAGGTGGGCCAAAAGCCCTGCTGTGCATAGACAGTGAAATAGACGAGGAAAGCGCCCAGGGCTTGCATGAGACCTGAAAAAGTCAAAGATCCAGATGTGAGTGCTGTGTTGGGCCCAGAGGGCTGCCTTGTTCTAGTGCTCTTCTGAGCCGTCCTCCTCCCCTGCCTAGGACTGGAATGTGTTATTTGGGAGGGCTCTTGCGTAATGAGCCATGGGTAGGGGGATGGCCAACGATGATACACCCTCCTCATACCAATGTGCAGGTAAGAGTAGATAGCAAGCTGCTGGTTCACCAATCTGTCTTTCTTCTTGTGGCGAGGTTTCCTATTCATGATGTCACTTTCAGCTTTTTCATAGGCCAAGGCAATGGAGGGAATCTAGAGAAGGAAAGACCCCCATGAAACGGACCTCTGGAAGGAGAGTGATAGTGAACAAGGGGGGACCAGAGGTGGGAGTAAATGGGTGGTAGAGATGGGGAATGGGGGTGCATCCAGGGTGCAGATAACAAGGGTGCATTGCCTCCATGGGATTTACAAGCCTCCATCTTTAAAAACCAGTCTGTGTTTTTGAGTTGAGGATGTGGTCAGTGGCACCATGATGCTAACTAGAGGCACAAGCGAGGTCCTGGGTTAAAAAAAAAAAAAGTCTATTTGCTTTTTAAAACCACCTGGCAATTCTAGATAGAGCCCGTTATAACATAAAATGTCGTCCTTCCCCTTTGGCATGTGTCCAGACCACAAAGCAATGTGGCAGGATAGCGGTGCTCTCGCAGTTTCTACCACTAAGAAATCCCTTAAAAGACAGACCTATCCCCACATCCAGATGTCCCGATGCAGAGGTATGGGCTTGGCTAGAGAATTATATTTCAAACCTGGCCCATGCTTGGAGAATCACTGCAGGCTGAGAAAATGAGCAAATGTAGAAGGGTTTGGAATGTTGGAATATGCATGTATTCTCTTTTAGGAAGGGTATCTCAGTTCTCCCCTCAAAGACAAAAGTCTTTTATTTTCCTCATAAAGAAGGGACCAGATCTAGGCACTATATAGACGTAGGGAGTGAGGCCATGGCCAGGGCCGCCTTGGACTGTGACTTTGACTTGCCCTCTGTTGCTTTTCTTTTCCTCCTTGGCCTGGGTAAGCCAGAGTCATATGGGGGCTTTCGTGAAGCTTTTTAAAAATGGATACAGGCTGTAAGAGGGGAGTCTTAGATGAATGACTGTTGGAAATAATAACAAAACTCTGAAAATGCCGAATAAAGAGACTCCATATATCCCTGCAAGAGCCCTAACCAAAGAACAACAAAAACCAAGTCTAGCCGGGCGGTGGTGGCGCACGCCTTTAATCCCAGCACTCGGGAGACAGAGGCAGGTGGATCTCTGTGAGTTCGAGACCAGCCTGGTCTACAAGAGCTAGTTCCAGGACAGGCTCCAAAGCCACAGAGAAACCCTGTCTCAAAAAACAAAAAACAAAACAAAACAAAAAAAAACCAAGTCCACTATTTCATTGTATGTTTAGAGAGGCCCTTCCCGTTCACTGCCCTCTAACTTAGCATGGGGTGACTGTGGGCTGTCACCTCAGGGTACTTCTTCTTCCCCAGAGTATTACTGTGTGATTGCTTCTCCAAACCATAGGAGTTGAATCTGATGAAGATGAATTCTTTGAGAGAGCCAAAACCATGTCGTTAAAAGAAAAAAAAAATCAGTACTGGAGATCAAGCCCACTGAGCTCTATCCCTAGCCCTGATTCTTATCTTAAAAGTCTTATTCTGGAATGAAATAATTTTCATTTCCAAACACTTGACCGATATCTCTAGCCTATTGCTGGGAAGCATGGCCTGTGGACCCATAGAATAAGTGTCACGTGGAAGCTCACTATAGATGGAGAAATGGCCCCATGGCACAGAGGTATGAGAAGCATTGATTTTGTTCATCATGTGGCTCTTGGAGGCAACAGGTATGATCTTTATATCCCTGGGGTTATTACCAGGTCTTTATATCCCTGGGGTTATTACCAGGTCTTTGAGTAGTACTTACAATGTCTGTGCCCAGGTCGATGAATAGGATTGTAATGGTGCCAATGGGCAGGGGAAGCCCAGCAACGATGTAGATCAAAAAGGGGCAGAGCTCAGCGATGTTCTTGGTCAGGGTATAGGCGATGGTTTTCTTCAGGTTGTCAAAGATCAGGCGACCTGGGGAAGATGTGTCTCTTTATAGGACTTGCTGCTAGTCCCCCAGGCAACCTGGATATCAGGATGGCACCCTGAAACCTTACTCACCTTCCTCCACCCCTGTGACTATAGACGCAAAGTTGTCGTCTAGCAAGACCATGTCCGCTGCATTTTTAGCGGCGTCAGAACCTGCTATGCCCATAGCAATCCCGATGTCTGCCTTCTTGAGAGCTGGAGAGTCATTCACACCGTCACCTGTCACAGCTACAACCGCATCCTGTGGGGACCCGGTGAGAAAACAAGAGTGAGGCAAGTGAGGCGACCGCGAGTCCACCAGGAAGCACACCCTACACCTTTTGTCTTGAGGCTGGAGAACTACTGGAGTCAAAATGAAGGTCTCTTTGGGAAGGAAAGATAAAGATGGACAATCTTAGAAACTCTGACACAGACTATGCAAATGAAGAAATAAAACAAAATCCCCAGCACACATGCCCAAACAAAGAGGTGTTTCACAGGGTCAGCCTTACGTATTGATGGGTTCTGAACGCACAGATCCAACCACCCAAATTTAGAAAAATTTTGGAGAACAAAACCAAACTGGCTGTGGTGGCATATGCTTGCTTATGCTTACAGTGCATGAAAAGTCGAGACAGGAAGATTGTGAGTTTGAAGCCAGCCTGGGATACATAGGGAAACCTTGACTCAATAAACAAAAGGAGAAAGAGAGACAGACAGACAGAGACAAAAAAGGGGAAATATTGGAAAAACAAAATTGCCTGTATGGTGAACATGCACAGATTTTCTTGACATTATTTCCTCCAAGCAATATGGACTATCTGGTGTTTATGCAGCCCTGACATTATACTAGATACTATGAATCATCTGAAGATGATTTAAAATACATGGAATGTGAGTACACTCTATACAAATATTAGTTAATTTTATAAATACAACTCGAGCAATGGTATGTTTTGTACTTGTAGGAGTTCCAGAAACAACTCCCCTGTAGTTATGAAGGAAGGACCATTTCTTACATCTCACTTCCTTTGTTATATATATTTACATTTAGAAAATCTCTCTATATCTGTATTCTACCACAGCTGCAAGTGCTTGAGTGGCTTCTCGATCAGAGCCAATGTTCTTGTGATATAGTAAAGAAAGAGAGACTGCATGGCTATGGGATGATCTCAGAGGTGAAAAGAACGCCAGTCCTCCCAATATTGGTGCCACACTTCCCAGTGGGTAGCCAGGCCTTTCCAATCATCAGGGAGCTGCTGCTGACACACCTGCCTCTGACAGCCCTCCACGATGATCAGCTTCTGCTGGGGTGATGTCCGGGCGAATACGATTTCTTGGTAGTTGGTTAAAAGGTCATCCAGTTGTTCTGGGGTCATGTCCTTCAGTTCCATGCCTGTCACCACAGCGGCTTTTGCTTCTCTAGGAAGGCCAGAAGAGACAGGGTGAAGCCAAAGCCCAGCTCTTGTGCTGAAACCCAGTTCTGTGCATGGTTTCTGTTTTTCTAAAACAAGAGACCATTTCCTATTATTCTATAATAATGGGAATAAATGTCAACTAGTCTTTTCCTTCTAGAAATGGGTGAGAAATGGTGATTCCCTGGGGCAATACTTTACTACACAAGGAAGAGCAGAAAATTGCCTCTTTGGGATGAGTGCAGAGCTCAGAAATGAAAAGCTTGCTGAAGTAACCACCAAGCCCTGGGTCTGGTTGCCAGCAACAGGGAACAAACACACACAAACCCTGTCCTTATGTTCTGGTATCTAGACTCCCCTTACGCCTATATGCATAGATAAGGTGCCCTTTTGTTGTTTCGGGTTTATAGAAGCCCACTGTGTACAGTGTGCTAGGTTGGGAGAATAGTTTACTGAAGTCTTGGAGCACAACTGTTACCCACTGACTATAAAAATAAGGCTCTTGGGCCATGGTTCACAACCTTCCTAATGCTGAAACCCTTTAATACAGTTCCTCTTGTTGTGGTGACCGCCCCCCCCCCCAACTGTTACTTCATAACTCTAATTTTGCTACAGCTATGAATGATAATGTAAATATCTGTGTTTTCTGGTGGCCTTAGATGACCCCTGTGAAAGGGTCATTCAGGTCCCAAAGGGGTTCCAACCCCCAGTTTGAGAATTGTTGCTCTGGGGACTCTTGATTATACAGATAAAATGTGCTACTCCTCTGATGAACTCTAGCTAGTCCCTGAGCAGACCCCAGGATCCCGTATTGGCTTGCCAATAAGGCCAAGTGCCACCTTGAAGGTCAAATGTGGCAGACAAGGTCAAGTACGGTTTGAGCTGTTGACCTTCCTAGCGTCTTCTCTCCCACCCACTGGCCTCTTTGGGTTCTGCGGCACTAATGCTTCCACTACCTTAAGGTCTCTACGCTTGTCTCCCTTTCCAGGAATGGGCTTTTCTCACTTGGGCATCCCTTAACTAATACTTCATGTTTTAGCCTTCGAATCTCAGCTTACGTAAGGTAGAAACAAAACATCGCATGCCTTATTTTTTTTTTTTTATGTCTTGTAAGTTTGCAGTTTTTCACGTTTGTTTTTCTTGTTGATACCAAATACTAGAATTCTAGCTCTTTGGTAGCACAAATTGAACTCAACATTAAAGGACAAGAAGTTGAAAGAGGATTGGGGTAAATCTGGGAGGAGTTAGGGGACGGGGAAGCAAATATGCCTCAAAATACATTGTATGCACATTCTCAAAGAACTAATGAAAATGTATTTTCAAAAAGTATATCAAGGCAAGATAAGAAGGAAGAGTGTTTCCTTCCTTCCTACAGCTGCTCAGATGTGTGGCTATGGAGCCAGAGCTGAGGAAGCAGCTAAATAAAAATATTGACAAAAAGTGTGCACTTGTGCTGGGGATGTCACGTGGCTTTGTGACAGAGCACTAGTCTAGGTTTGACAAAGTAAACAAACAAACCAAATAAACAAATAATCCATTTCCCTCCTGGTCAGTGTGGTGACTGCCATAAAAATGGCGGCCGCTTACTGACTGTTCTAAAGAAATAAACAGGCCCCACCCCAGTTTTGGCAGAGGGCTGTTTATTTATACGAGGGAGTGATGGCAAGGCTTGGTTTTGGGCAATTGTTGCTGTGCCCAGAGGCTGTCACTGTTGTGCCCTACCTAGTAATTATTATCACCTGGCAGCTGTGTGTTCCTACCAGGCCTAAGTGCCTAGGTAATCTAAGTCATTGTTCTTTCCTTTCTCCCTGATGCATGAAAGAAGGTCCAACTCATGACAGTTTATTTGACCCACCGCTCTGAAGTCTTTGACTCATTATGCCATTCCAGGTCTAGGCAGCTCCTTCCCTGTGTGTCTCCTCATTAAACCATTCTCCATGCCCCACCTTGGCCCCCCTCTCCTTGCCTAGATGGAAAGTTTCTCACTGGTGGGACAGTGTTCTAGTGTCTGGCATATAGCTTGAAGGCAACAACTAAGTATGGAAAGAATTAATCGATAAGTGAATAAGTGAATGGATGAGCAGAAGACAGACTTGATTGACAGAATAAAGCTTCCATTCTGACAAGTAGGAAAGCACAGTATGCTTGCATGGCTACATGTTATGAAGTCAACTGAACATGCAAATAAATACCTAAGGTGTATGAAACCAGGATTCTCAGTATCCTTAATCCTACAGCTGGATCAATAGCAAGTGATTTCACCTGCTCTTTGTTTTTCTCTTCTAAGCTGAGGCATAAAGTTTGCAGATCTCTGTCCTGTGCCGTACAATATTTTTAGTCAATGATGCAGGACACATAAGATCATCTTGCCTAGTGATGCTATCTTAATTTCTTTGGACACACTCTTGGATATTCAGCAACAATTAAAATTACATTTTATATAGGGCAGAGCTTATTGTTAAGCTACACCCAACTTTACTTCATTGAATTTTGAAATACCAGACAAGGATAGCAATGCAGTGCTTGTCATGAACCAGATACTCAATAAAATTTTCAATGAACGAATGAATGTAAATTATAAATCAAGCCAACGTAGCTCTACCCTGAGAAGGCATTAGTCAAAAGGGTAATCTGATCCCACTAGCAAAACTCTTTAGAGTCAGCAGGGCCCAGTGGGTAAGAACTTGACTTTCTGCTCCATTGGTTCTGTGGTTACCTTTTGTTGACTTGCTCCACAGCAATACCGCGGCGTTTTGCGATGTCTTCCACTGTCTCATTGTTGGCTGATATGATTCCTACGCTCTTGGCAATGGCTTTGGCTGTGATAGGATGATCACCTGTAACCATAATAACCTAGGACACAGAACACAGAAACTCGTGGGTAATGGCTTTGCTGGCTAAGTAGGGGTTATAGGTCAATATTTACTAAGATACTGCCTACTCTCAAAGGACCTAGAGAGTGCTGTGGTTTTGCTCATGGGAAATTCTGGATCTCAGACGCCACTGTTTCTAAAGAAGGCACTGGTCCTGTCTGGACTCCCTTTTGCCCAGGCTTCTTTCATATCCCCCCCTGATGCCAGAAGAAGCCTTCCCCTTTGTTACAATTTCCTTTGTAAAAGGGTCTATAGGCGTCTCCTAGAGACAGTCTTGTGCTGCCTTAACAGTCTTTCTTGATGCTAACACAGTAATAAAATTCATATGTAACTTCTATATCATGAAGGCAAATGAATTATGGAAAATAAAGTATTAAAACCCTTTATTATCTATCATAGTCCAGGACAATATAAGGTCTAATTCACGGCACTGGCAAGTTCTTCTCTCTGTAGGTACTGCGTTGGTTCATCCCCACAGACACTGTCTTGCTTTTTGGGGACAGTTACCGAGATCTTAGCAGAGTGAAGGAAGAGGTCCAAGTTGAGAATTAGGATGTTCACTTGAAGAGAACTAAAGACTCCCATGGTAATTTTTTCTTAGAAAGGGATATACTATATAGATAGAAAGGAAAAAGAACACTCACCTTGATCCCTGCACTCCGACACTTGCTGACTGCATCTGGGACAGTGGACCGAGGGGGATCGATCAGGGACAGAAGCCCCACAAAGCAGAGGTCGGAAGTGGGAAAGTTTATGGTGTCTACATCAAATGGGTAGGTTTGGGGAAACTTATCTGCTGGCAGGTAGAGGTGGCAGAAACCTGGAAGGGGCAATCATGTTGGAGTTAGTGAAACCAGGATTAAATATGACAGAGGATGCAGAGTTGCGGGGGGGGGGGGGGTTGTTGTGTGGTTTGGTGGTGGAGGACATGTTTAAGCATGTGTGAGCAGCTAGGTCTGAGCCAAAAGCAGGAAGGAGATGACATGATGATACACACTCAGTCCTTTACTATTTTACCGATATATAGTGTGTACCAACAGTTGTTTAATCCCTTCAATTCCATAATGCATGTTTTTAAAGAAAGACCTATTTCATCCAGTTCCATCCAAAAGTAATGTCCTGTGTGCCTGTCAGGTGTTCTATGCTGTGCTCTAGAGATATAACATCCAAGATAAGTCCAGTAAGACATGTTTTATTTCTGAAGATGTCTCTGGTTAGTGGTGAGACTAACAACTGAAGACATTAAACATGGCATGAACCGTAGCATAGAGCTACATGTCAGAACAGAGCACGGATGTTTTCTAAAGAAGGAAGGCTGGAGTGAGGAAACCATTTCAGGAAAATAAACAAGCACATGGAAAGAAACAACCCTGGGTCTTTGGGGGAGTGGTAGAAAATTCAGCCTTAATTAAGCTAAGACTAGGAGTAACCGGGTAGAACCATCCTTTTCTCTGGGGCAGAGGTCGAAGGCATTCCTGTGTTTGATAGAACTCCCAAATCACGTGGCTTGCATCAGTTTTTACAGTAAATAATCATCACCACGGCTCACTGCTTCCCACTTCTCACTAACCAGGCCTAGAGGTCAAAAAGGAGGTTCCTAGAGCGACTTTGGTCAGTTGGGGGCCAATCTTTCTTTGAAAAGATTGCTTGGTGCTGTGGGTTATGTAGGGTGTGTTTAAATCATTAGCATCTCATTTACACATTTTATCTACTGTACAAACTCAAATATCCTGTGGAAACACACATTCTACACATTCCGAGGCAAGTGGCAAGCACTTTTATGGTGTTTAACGAACCTTATCATCAACCCTGGGCTGTGAATTCCTGGTTCTGCCCTTCTGAATAGGTGCCATTCAGTCAACCCATGCTTCTGATAGTGGAACACACTGCCCATCACATCACTTCAGTGGTGAAATTGCTAAGGTTCCTTCCACCTCCAATATTCCCCGTCTCAGTTCCTTCGTTACCTTTCCCCTACTCATACGCTGAGATAAGTAAACATTCCTGAAGTCACCATTCCTTTCCAAGGAGTTGCTGAGTCTTACCTGCTGGCTCACAAAGCGCCATCACCTGACCCTTCTTCATGCTCCCACCACCTGGCTTGTATCAAATACCTACCCCTCCCTTGTTCTGTGAAATGAAAGCAGCCACCTCTGAAGGAGCCCAGTGTCTCTCCTCTTGCTGCTTCCAGCAAGGATGACTCACAACCAACCCTGGCTGTGACTGACCGGCTCACCGTTGTGACAAAGCTTTCAGTACTCCCCCTAACCGTAAGACAAAACTCCAGGTCCTCGACACGTATTTAAGAACTCTTCGTGATGGCCCCAATCTCTCTCCCTAATTCTGTTTCCTGCACCTCCTCCCTCTCATCCATTCTGCAGCACTGCATGGACCACTGGCTTCACTGTGTGCATAAAGAGATCCCTTTCTTCCTCTTCTTAGCCTTTGCAGTTCTCTCACGTGGATACTTTCCCCTCCTTCCACCCAAATACTGCCACTCAAGGCCCAATTTAAAATGTGACTTCTCTAAAGTCCCTGACTATGTCTGGAATGAACCCCATTCCTCCCAGTGAAATCTTACAGCAATCTTTTACATGCTTCTCTCTTGTTTCTGTGTTTTTCTTTTTTCCTCATCTGCTGGGGATTGAACCCAGGACCTCACACATGTTAGGCAAATGCAGCACCACTGAACTACACGCCAGCCCCTCATATTCTTTATATGATCCCTGTGTTGCCATGGCTACTCTGCTGGTTAATGGGAGTTCTTCATGCTTCTCAGGAGATGAACACAGATGTTCTACCATGCTCACCCAACACACGCTCGCCCAGGCCTCCCAGTTCCATGTAGGCTGTGTGGAATGCGTCGGCAGAGCTCTTGTCCAGTGGCTGCTCCTTGCCATTGATCATGATGGTGCTGCACTTCTCTAAGATCCTCTCCGGGGCTCCCTTCATCACCATGAGGAAGCGCTTGTCGTTAGGGTCCTCTGTCTCATGTATGGAGAGCTGGGAGGGCACGGATTGGGCCAGTTAGATATGGCATCTTTGCCGTGGTTCTTCCAATTAGCAATAGGACAGGCAGGCAAAACATTTCCTTTCTTTCAATTTGCCCTCCGAGGGTAAAAGCAGAGGAAGAACATGGCACCCCCAGCATGGCCATCCTTTGGCATTTGTAACTAATTAAAAAGCTAACACCTAGATTTGGGTGACTCAGAGGGGCATGCTGAGCTGGAACCCACACTGGGTGCAGCTTGCATTTCAAACAGACACTAGCTCTTTAAGGCTCGTTGAGCAGGCTGAATGCACCCCTCAGCCGAACAACCTATGGACAGAGGTATGAGAGTTCTTGTCTCACCTCTCCCTGCTAGTGGTGAGCAGCCATCTTTTGTATGTGCACACACATATGTATATGCCTGGGTGCATATATGTGTTCAAGCATACATACCTATGTGTGCATGACAGTCATGTGTGAATGTGTGTGTGTGTGTGTAAAAGGTAGAGAACAAACTTGGGTCTTGTTCTTTGGTACCATCCACCTTGTTTTTTGAGGGTCTCTCATTGACTTGGAGTTTGCCCATTGGCCAGACTGATTGGCCAATAAATTCCAGAGATTTGTCTGACTCTGCCTCCCCAACCCAGCTTTCACACATGAGTTCTGTAGATCAAAGTCAGGTCCTTGTGTTTGCCAGGCAAGTGCTTTGCTCACTAAGACATCTCCCCAGCCTTGAGCAGCCACTTGCAAATGCTGAGCTGCCAAGGCCAGGAGGAATTCCTGTGCCTCTCTGTCTCAGGATGGATCTAGCTTTACTCTCTGGACATAAGGGAAAATGGTGGAAATTTGAAGAGGAAGAAGGCACGATTACAAGTAGACTTTAGAAGCCAGTGATGCATCAGCGTTGACAAGTTTACCACAAATATTCTTGATCCAGCAAGCCTACTTCTAGAAACATCCTGTTAAGATAATCAGCCTAATAAAATATGTATAGATCATAGTATATAATAATCAAATGGTTAAATCTGCACATTATGTGGGCACCACCCACCACCCAGAATCAGACAGACAGGCAGACACACCCACTTGTACCTCAGCACACAAAATAATTTTAGAGAGACTTGGTATCTGTCTGTCTGTCTATCTATCTATCTATCTATCTATCTATCTATCTATCTATCTATCTATCATGCTGGGAATTAAACCCAGGGCTTTGTAAATTCTAGGCAAGCACTCTACCATTGAGTCAGATGCTCAAGGACAGGAAGATTTTGAAATCTTTTTGGAGAAAATTTCCACCGCTTTGGGATTAGCAGTTGATTCCAAATCAATAGTTGCTAGACACTGAGTTATCAGAAAAGTATATTATTTTTAAAAATGATAGAAAGAAAATAGGTTTGCCAGTTTCCTTTTTTTTTTCTTCAGTGACCAAGAAAAGACATAAAACCAACCAGTTCACTAACCAGAACTCAACCCAACTCAACCTAACCAAACCAAGGAGCTTCCTGTTGGTTACTATTATCACCATCATTTTTTTGAACAGTAGGGCTGAGCTCAGTGGCAGAACTTGCCTAACACATATGAGAACCCCCCCCCAACACAGTTCAATCCCCAGAACCACAAAGAAAAGCTCTAGACCCAGGTGTGGTGGCACATGTCCTGCTCACACAACGGTGACATCATCTAGCATGTCTACACTTTACTGTTACACAAAGTCAAAGCCATACCCCTCAGCTCAGCATGGGATTCTGTAGGAAATCCCACTGGGCAGGCAACTTGTTGGTCTGAATGGAAGAGGATAGATATGATTGATTACTGGCCATTTATATAGTGGTTCAAAGCCACTAGGCAATGATGGCCATGTTCTTCCCGAGCAATGAGCAGAAAGGAGGACCCTAGCAATGGCATATAGAGCAGGAATAAAACCCTAAATAAAATAAAACACTTGACTGGTCCTCAGAAGGGCTTGTCTTCTTCCAGGGCAGTCTCAGGCATGCTTGCTTCATGTGGCATGTTTGAAATTTCTGAATCTGTGCAGTAGACTCTGTAGATTCTAGAGACTGTCAAAACTGGCCGGTGCCACTTACACACTGTGAGACTGTGATCTCAACACATCCTAAGTGTTCTATTCCTACTCCATAAATCGGATTCACTGGTCCTACCTTATAGATCAGTTATAAGTGTTAAATTAGATAAAATAGTCTGATTTATTTAGTTGGTTCTTAGTTCCTTAGTAGATTGGCTCCAGTGCCCAAGAATATTAAAATATAAGGTATTCCTCATACCCAATATATTACAAGACATAGTGTTTACACAGGACGTAAGCACACTTTCCCACAATCCTTAAAGAATCTCTAGACGACTTATACTTCTAATATGATATCAGTGCTATGTATTCAGAGAGTGTTCCGAGCCTCTTGCTCCCTCTCTCTGTGTGAGCTTGCATGTAGGATATGTGCACTGTTCTTAGGAACAGTAGACCCTAAGAAGCTCTTTGCCTTTGTTTCTATACCCTACTTCAAGTTTGGCTTTATATCTTTTCTTGGTTGTTAAAAGAAGAGGAAGAGGAGGAGAACAATGACAATGACAACACTGGCAAACCTGACCTGAGTTTACCAGATGCTCACATACCTCACACCCCGCCAAGGTCTTTCGAACCCAGGGATGGTCTAGAATACAACGGATTGTGTAAGGAACGGAAGAAAAACTCACCTGAAATTTGTTGGTAGAATTAAAGGGAATTTCGGCTACTTTGTGGTTCCTTTTTCTAATTTCCATCACGTCACCCAAAACAACCTCTGAGAACTTTAGAAGAGCAGTTTCAGAGGCATCTCCGACCACAGTTCTCTGGGGATCAAAAGAGAGAAATGTTTACAGCTCATCACCTAGATCTTTGGAGCTATACATTTTTCTCTGCTCCCCTCCCTATCTCTCCCCTCCCCTTCAACCCTCTCCCATGGTCTTCATTGCTCCTAATTTACTCAGATCTTGTCTTTTACTACTTCCCATGTAGATCAGATCCATGTATGTCTCTCTTAGGGTTCATTGTTGTATAAGTTATCTGGGATTGTGGTTTGTAGGCTGATTTTCCTTACTTTATGTTTAAAAACCACTTATGAGTGAGTACATATGATAATTGTCTTTTGGGTCTGGGTTACCTCACTCAATATGTTATTTTCTAACTCCATCCATTTGCCTGCTAATATTAAGATGTCATTATTTTTCTCTGTTGTATAGTATTCCATTTGTAAATGTACCACATTTTCCTTATCCATTCTTTGGTCGAAGAGCATTTAGGTTGTTTCCAGGTTCTGTCTATGATAAACAATGCTACTATGGACATAGTTGAGCCCATGTCCTTGTGGTATGATTGAGCATCCTTTGGATATATACACAAAAGTGGTATTGCTGGGTCTTGAGGAAGGTTGTTTCCTAATTATCTGAAAAATTGCCATACAGACATCCAAAGTGGCTGTACCAGCTTGCTCTCCCACCAGCAATGCAGGAGTGTTCCCTTTACCCCACAACCTCTCCAGCATAAGTTGTCATCAGTGTTTTTGATCTTGGCCATTCTTAACAGGTGTAAGATGGAATCTCAGAGCTGTTTTGATTTGCATTTTTGAGACTGTTTTTGATGAACCAACAGGCTTTGACCAGTGGAAGAGACAAGGTCACAGGACTCTCAGTGACTGAGCCAGGACTATGGTAAGAACACAGACCAATGGTGCCACCTACAGGCACTAGGGAAGTCTGTGCTAGTGGGAGCTCTGTGGGGAATGGGAGCTTCCTGAGCTATGGCCTAGGAGAATAGGAGACATGATCAGGGAGAAAAGGCCTTGTAGAAAGCAGATTGCCAGGAGTGGAAGTACAGGTGTGTATGGTAAGATATGGAGGTTCCTGAAAAGTGTTTGTGGTCAAGATTCAAGTAGCAGAAAACAGGGACCCACAGAGGAAAACTGAGCAAAGCTAGGTGATCAACCAGTGTTTAAGGAAAATTGGTGGCAAATGAAAAGAATGGAGGGGAAGGGTAAAAGCTCGGAGGTCAGTGAGGAGTGGCTTGGAAATCGAGATGTGAGGTACTGATGATCATAGAAGCATGAGGTTGTGTGTATTTCAAACCAAGAATGGCTCATTCGCTAGAAGAAAAAGCAAGATAATTTCCCAAACCTTTGGCTCAAGGACAAGCAGAATGACTATGTCAACGGAACCTTTTTGACAGCCTGTTGACTGGAAGCCAGGCTGGGTGCAGGGGAGAGTGACAAGAGTGGCCTTGTAATTTCTCAGTGATGGAGGGAGTGAAGAAGACCTGCTCATCTCAGGATAAGTCAGCTTTGCTCTTACCAGGGTAAACTCTACCCAGCTGGAGAGCCTGACTCAGGCACCCAGGTAGAATGCACAGAGTGACCTCATGCTGCCTGTGACATTAGACCAAGAATGGCGGTAGCTTTACCTTCATGATGGGGACACTTTCCTGGCCTGGCCTGAACTCCGCTCGGTTACACAGTGTTATTATTTTGGACAAAGAAGCCCAGGTCCCAGAACTTTGGTCAAAGGCTTGTTCTAGAACAGAAAAAGAACAGTGGTTAATGTGGGTGCTGGGCCTGCCCTGGCCCAGTCACACCCTTTGTTTAAGACCAGAGACTCAGCCAGTCCTTTGGCTCAGTCCCTGTCTTTGGGCCAGAGGCCTCCACAAAACTCACTTGTTTGGTTCTCGCTTGTATCTGCCACAAAGATCTGATTGTCAAACCACAAATGAGCCACAGTCATTCTGTTCTGGGTCAGGGTCCCCGTCTTGTCTGAACAGATGATGGAGGTGGAGCCGAGGGTCTCCACTGCCTCCAGGTTCTTTACCAGGCAGTTCTTCTTAGCCATTCTCTTTGCTGTCAGTGACAGGGTGACCTGGCAAGATGGGGGAAAGATACCTTGAGGGCAATCAGTTTGAACTCCGGTACCTGGGACTGACTTTTGGGAGAGAGCAGGATACAGTTAGACCAGAGGCAATATTACAACGACAAGAAGTCTGGATTAGTGAGTTGAAAGCCATCCCAAAGCTCTATTAACCATAATCTTAAAAAGATTAACTATAGAACACTTTGTCTCTTCTTTGAAGAAATTGCTCCTGAAGTCTGCAGGCAGCTAAGACAGGCCATGGAGCTATGGCTGGAATTCATGCAACTCAAAAGAGAGCTCAAATAGCTGGGGTGTGGTAAATTACTTGCCTGGCATTCATGAGGTGCTGGGCTCCATGTTCAGAACCACAAAACAAAGCAAAACCAAACCAAACCATGGAGTGAGACCTGGAACTTAACAACATTCTTCTCCTGTCTTTGGCTTGTCTTTTGCCATCACTTGTGTAGTTATATGACTATCATGTGAGCCCTCTGCCCTACCCCATGGACCTGCACAGCAGCTTGGGGAGAAGGGAGCTTTTGTCTAGGACTGAATTAGATAGACCTGGGTAAAAGAAGGCAGGAGAGCCATGGCTAAGTTTGAGGCTAGGTAAGGAAGGCATTAACGCCTTCATAAAGAGAAGGTGTGGAGAGAGGGGGTTTTAGAAAATAAATCAGAGGAATGCATTGCCTCCAGCAATTCTATAAATGGGGGTTAAAAGCTCATCTTCTCTAGATGTTAAGAAGGTGAAACAACCTATGTGAATTAAGCTAGATCTGAAAATTTAGTTTCTAGGACAATGTGTCCAGATATTAGAAACATTACAATTCTTTAATGAAACCGTCTATTCAGAATGTCCCATGGTAGTCTCTGGTGTGTGTGTGTGTGTGTGTGTGTGTGTGCTGCTCTGTAGATGGGAGAAGGAGTGGTTCTGCAGCCACAGCGGCAGTGCCAAGAGTGCTGGGGGTGGGGTGGGGGTGGTGGCTGTGCAGGCATAAACTCACGGTGACAGTGGCCAGGAGGCCCTCAGGTACATTGGCCACAATGATGCTGATGAGGAAGATGATGGCATCAAGGACATAGTACTTCATGCACACGGCGATGATGAAGAAAATGACGCCAATGGACACAGCCACCCCTGCCACGATATGGACGAAGTGCTCGATCTCGATGGCAATGGGTGTCTTCTCACTCCCAACACCGGAAGCCAAGGAGGCTATGCGACCGATGATGGTGCGGTCGCCTGTGTTGATGACAATGCCAGTTGCCGTGCCTACAGGGAAAGAAAACATTTTACTCCGGGCTTTCTGCTCACAGCCCTCTCTGATGGCCTGCACAGTGAGCCAGCCCATGACAACACAAAGGCTGCCATTGATTCTCTGGTCTCCTCAATTCTGAATTTCTTCTGGGAAAAGCTTTACAGCAAGGGACTGGAGAGGACGAAAACCTTGGGCCGGAGAGAGAGAGAGAGAGAGAGAGAGAGAGAGAGAGAGAGAGAGAGAGAGAGAGAGAGAGTTGATGCAAGTGAGACATGCTTCCCTGAGAGCCAACTGGCCTTACCTTCCAGGCACGTTGTGGAATAGAAGCCTATGTTCTTTGTTTCCAAGGGATTTTCATGGGTAAACTCAGTTGAACGAGCCTGGGGCTCAGATTCCCCAGTGAGAGAGGAATTATCTACCTGAAAGAAAGTTCAAAAGTAATTCAAAATCAGCTATGTGAACCCCTACTTTTTCCTTAGTGGGGAGAGAGTGACTGCTACCTCCCAGCAGGCTCCTTGAGGAAGATGCTCCTGGATACTCACTTTGCATCCTTGGGAAAACACTAGTCTGATGTCTGCAGGGATCTGGTCTCCTCCTTTAATCTCCACTATGTCCCCCACCACCAGCTGCTCTGCAGGAATGATCTTCTTTTCTGAGTCTCGGATGACAAGAGCTTGCTGTGGAAGGAAGTCATGGCAGACGCCTAAGCCCCTGGGAAACACACTTGCCTTTCCACTGTCTGCACCTATGAAACTCCAGAGTGGGCGGCCTTGGGACTCCTGGCTGTCAGAGTGGTGAGGCTAAAACTGAAGACTGTTTCACATGGGGTGTCAAGAACTAATCTTTTTCGAGGTCTGTAGTTGGAACCAGAAAAGTCTACCATTGCCTGGCAGATATGAGATGGGGAAATTATTTATTTATTTAATATTTATTGGTGTTGGGTCCCCTGGAACTGGAGTTACAGACAGTTGTGAGCTGCCATGTGGGTGCTAGGAATTGAACTCAGATCCTCTGGAAGAGTGGTCAATTCTCTGAACCACTGAGCCATAATGCCAGTCCCCCGAGGTGGGGGAACTTTAATGACGGAGTACTCTGCTCCTTTCTTGGTGCTACAGGAAGCATCTCTTGTACCCAGACTCTTCCCTTCTATCTGATGGTTCTGTCATCTGGGGCCAAAGAGGTTTCCTAGCTATAGATACAATGGTTCCTGGGAGGAGAAAGGGGCACTTGGTCCCCACAGGAACATTTAGGGCAACAAGCTCTGAAAGCAAAAAACAGTCACAAATAGAGTAGATTGGATGGACCTCTTTGACTGTCAGTGAGAAATATTCTGGAACCATCTGAGTGACTGTTCAGTGTGGTTCAGAACACACTGTGCAATGACTAATGTTCTTTCCTGCTTTTTCCTAGATGGAGCATTTTCCTTGACCTCACTTTAGCCCTGTGACCCCCTCAACCCCTTCAACTAGGATTCAGAGAGATTATTCAGAAGTAATTTGCCCAAGATATGACAGATAGCAAGGAGTGGGGTCAGGGCTGCCTCTTTACCCAGAATTCAGGAAGAGACCAGAGCTGGGAGGCTCCCACTCACCTGGGGGATCATCTTACTAAAGCTGGCCATGATGTTGGTGCTTTTGGCTTCTTGATAATAAGCAAAAATCCCCGTTAAAATAACAACCAGGATAAGTATGGCGCCCAAATAGACCTGGGTGGGGAGGAGAGGTCGCAGTCAGAGAAACAGATGGGGGTAGCAACCTCTAACTTGAAACAGTCTAGTCTGACTACCAATATGACACCAAAGTGCAAAAGTCCTGCCTGATCTCATGTGACCAGTCACAAATACAGAGATGCTAAAAGTAATGCCAAGAATTACCTGCAAGCAATAAAGATGGGACATATATATGAAGGAAACAAATTCTGTGCTAAAATTAATATGTCTTGTTTTATACAGACATACATCCAAGCCCCCACCCCAATCTGAGATCTAGAACACTTCTTTTCACTCATGTTCTTTGGCAATCAATCACTCTTTGCTCCTGTGCCCAGCCTGGGGACCATGGACGTGCTCTCCAAAGCTGAGCCTATCTGGTATTTAGCATCAGTGACCTCCTACAACACCTAGCTTTTGGCAGCTGGTTTCTTTCTCTTAGCAAGGTATTAGCCAGATCAGTTCTGTGGTATGAGCCAGTATACCTGCTCTCCATGGGAAAAGGAGAGAGATTGGCTTTGAGGAAAGAGAGTTCCAGAAATACTTCATTATTCCCCCGCTCCATTACAGACTAGGTGTTTTGTCTGTATTCTAAAATTCACACTTATATCATCGGAAAATGAAACATCATTTGCTTCACAGTGTGAGAATTCCTGATTTCCCTATGTTCACCACTGCCTGATGGGTGGTAGAATAGCTTTAGCCCAGCACTGTGCTCACTGAGAGACTTGCTTAGTGACTGCTTCTCCTTGTAACCAAGCAGAGCCCAGGATGGTTGCTTACACTGTCAAGGGATGCAGAATCACTGACATACTGGATCACATATGCGATCCAGCACAAGATGGCACCTATCCACAGAAGGATGGAGAAGCCCCCCACCATCTGCTTGAGGAACTTGATAATCTCTGGAGTTTGCTTGGGAGGTGTAAGGGCATTGGGCCCATCCCGAGCCAGGAGTTCTGTAGCTTTGACGCTGGAGAGACCCTGAAAAAGCCAAGAAAAACACACAGAGAAACAAACTGTTGGTCTTCATGTTTTGTCAACTGCCCAGGGCCCTGGGAAAGTGAAAGATGCCTCGTTCTCCCAATTCCCACTTTTTAATTTTTTTCTTTGGACAAAGATTACTTTTGTTTTTATTGGGGGGGGTACCATGTGTTATTTAATATGTATACATTACAAAATGTTTAAATCAGGTTAAACACCTGTCTCCAATAAATATTTCATATTTTGGAAACTGTGCCAGGGCTTACACTCAGATCTTGAAAAGTCTTCTACATCTTAGCCAAACCTCTTTTTACTTTTTATTTTGTGACACTGACCTATAACCCATACTGACCTTGAACTTGCAATCCTGCCTCAGCCTCCCAAGTGCTTTGAAACACACATGTGCCATTGTACCCGGCACAAACTCTCTATCATAGACCATATCATGTGCATATCCTTTCTTCTTAATTATGTGTAAGCTAGAGGCAATATCTCTTTTTTGTTCATTTTGGAGTCTGCTCTAGGAACTAATGCTTTTGCTAGGTAGTGACTTAAGTATTTGTTGCAAAGCTGGATTCTGAGCTACTAACTCATCGTTGCCTTTCACCTTGCCTCTTTTTTTTTTTCCCAGAACTCCTTTTCTCAGCAACTGTTGAAAACTTACTATTATTTCTAATAGTACAGCCAGCCTTCTGTGCTCACAGATTCTGTCAACGGTAGGATTATCTCCCTATTCTCACGGCCAGTCCAGTGTGAACCACATTCTAAGTTTTTTTTTTCTTGTTTTCATTTGAACAAATGAATATTCATTTTCTGTCAAGGGGTTCAAACTTGGGCTAGAGAGATAGTTCAGTGGTTAAAATCACTTGCTGCTTTTTTCAGAGGACCTGGGCTAGCACCCCTGTGGTGATACACAACCATCTGTAACAGTTCCAGGGGACCTAATGCTCTCCTCTGGCCTCTGCAGGTACTGCATGTATGTGGTCACATGCAGTCAAAACATGCACAAAATATAAATAATAAATAAATAAATGCTTTTAAAAAAGAGGCTTAAACTTTTGAATTTGAACTTGAATTTGAATTCACAGAAGGAAACAATATTTTGTAGTGAGGAATTTGTAAAGTCCCGTGGGCGTGCAGTGTGCTCTGGTTCCTTGGGCTCTGAGATGGAGACTCTGCGTCCTTTCTTTCTAGCAATGGCCTCCCCTGCCATCAATAAAAAGAGTTCCATGCACCATTTTACTTCATAAACAGCTTCTGGCTATAACCTTGAGGAAGGTATGTATCGTTCTGGGAACCACAGTTCCTTTGCTGTTTACACCTGAACGTCTAGCTCAGTGAAAGGACCTGGTTGGGGCCTTGGGTCAGACACGCCAGCTCCAGCAGCCTGAGTGGCTTATCTCAGGATCCAGAAAATGGACAGTTCCACAGGTGTGGCCCTAAGTCACCCACAGCCTACGCAAGCCAGCGTTCTTCCTCATACAGTCAGGATGCTTGTCCCCCAGACGATCCGCCCCCTGATGACTTACCCGAATGATGTTTGTACCGTATTTCTGCTCCAGTTCTGTATTACTGAGTCGGTGGTCATCCTGGGATTCACAGAAGGAAAGGGAGTAAATGGCCTCATTCCAAAAGACTCCACCCCAACTTTGACCCACTTTGGAAGCTTTGCAAGTAGCACAGGCAGAAAGGGCCAAGAAGGTTGGTGAGGAGCAGAGAAGGCTGTGCAGGGAGTAGAGGCTCTGGTGCCAGAGACCCTTGACTTGAATCCCTGTCCTTCACCCCTGTGAGCACATACTGCACGTGCCGTTGACACCCAGGCCCCGCCCTTGGTTTCTATGAGCAATGCAATGGCTACTGGCCACACTCTGACCTCATGCATGCCCTGGCATCCTCATCTTGTAGCTATGAGATAGTTTGATGTTTCACTCAGAGCTGGATGCTAAGACTGGCCGAAGGTGATTGGCAAGCCCAAAGTACCCATGGGATAAGATCAGGAAGGAAGGGAGAGTAGAGTCAGGCACCGGTGGTTGTGGGTGCTCTCGGCGCTCCTAAGAATCGGGGTAGCACAGGCTCTCCATTCAGAAGGGTTAGTTCCAAGGCTCTAGTTTGCCGCAGAGATCAAGATTCAAGGGCATCCAAGCATCATGTCACAAACTGAGGGACGTTTGTGAGAGGCTTGAGAAAGTGGAGGGAGGACAAGAGGCTCCTTTCTTACAACGAAGCAGGAAAATGGGCTAATACCGTGGGAATGATTTTTCTATACAGTATTGAAAGTACTCTAAGAAAAATTTCCCATCATAATTATAGGGAGAGCTGAGCATAATGTCTGATGCCTGAAATCTCAGGACTCAGGAGGCCCGCACAAGAGTATTGCAAGCTCAAGGCCAGCTGGGCCACATATCAAGTGCAAGGTCAATCTGAACTTCACAGCAAGATCCTGTCTCCAAAGAGAATATAAATAGTTTGATATAGGTAAAAATTTAAAATTAGCAGGCTTATGAGAGAATAGAGGTATAGTCAAGCAGCAGTCTTAAGGGAAAACAGGCATGTCTTAAATGCTAGAGACACACAGGACATAATAATTCTTTTCGTGTGTTATCTAGCACTGCTCTTGGCCTTGACCTATCTCACTTAATCCTCTCCACAACCTGAACGGATAGGCATTCCTAGTTGCATCAGTCCAACGGTAGCCCAGCAAACACTGGGCTTTGAGGTCTGCCTACAGACTGCAGGGTTAATCTAGCTGGATCTTAGGCTCCCTTTAGCCTTCCTGAAAAGGTATCTTAACCTTCACATCCAGGGCAGCTTGTAAGAGGTCAGGTTTAATAACCCAAAGTCCTTCCTTCAGAGAGACTTACTTAAGATACATAGCTCATTTCCCCCTCACAGACCTTGCAAACTAGTTCCCATTTTATATAGGGAGAATGGGGACAGGGGTGGTTTCCATGGAGCTAGCGTGTTTGTGCCCAGTTACAGCTCAGTCCTAGAAAAGGACTTAGATTGAGCCTGGCCAGGTCCAGTATTTCTACCCCTGGGGCTGTTTTTCCAGGAACACATAAAGCCTCACAAGGCCTATGGCTTTGGTTTTCCATCTTTGGAGGCTGTAGCTCAAATACTTTTACTTGCCCCTGGAAGATTGGCACATTGTTATTTATATCTCAAGACAGCAGCTGAGAACAAGAGGGATGGTTTCTGCCTCTTGGGCTTACAACGGAGGCTTTAACTCCCTGTCCTGTCTGGGACTGCCTCCAACCAGAGCACAGGCATTTGTCAACAAGGATGAGTGGCGGCAGGAGGACACAGGAGGACAGGACAGAATGAGGAAAGATATTATCACACTCTGGACAACAAACAAACAAGGAAGTTGGAAGCCTTCCAGGGTATCCCAAGCTACCGAGGCCAGTTTTTCTTTACCAGAGAGAGGGAGGTTATAGAGACAAGTTCTCAGTGGCAGGGGGCACCAGGCCCTTTCGCCTTCAGGGGACTGACCAGATCAAGCTCTTTCTTAAGCTCCTCTTTCTCACGACCCTTATTGGGTTCTGAGTCCTTGTTCTTCATCTCCTTGAACTTCTTGTCATCTCCCTGGTCTGTCTGATTGACATCTTTAGTTCCATTGAGCTCCACAGAATAAATTTCTAATGTTTTCTGGAAGAGAAGCAGAGGTGCAATATTAGCCCCAGATAGGTTTTCTTGAGTAGGTGCCGAGTGGCTCCCAGAGGGTGAGGAGATGCCCAGATGGAAGAAGAATGCTGGTCCCCCCTGCTCCCTGACTTGGAGAAGAAGTGGAGGATCGTTGGAAGTGTCCCCCCTCTTTCCAAAAATATTTTCCTTCCTCTCTGTGTTGACACGAGGCTTGATTGGCACAGCCCTGGCAGTATCTTTGCAAGGATCCTTTCTCTGGGATGGGGCAGATGGAAAAGTTAGCAGTTTCCCTAGCACCTTGTGGGTCATTCCCAGATAGGTCATACCAGACGGATCATCTCTTTTTCTTAAGGGAGGGGTGTAGTTCCAAACAGACTCACTGTAAGCATTGCTTTTCAGAGCACCTTGCATCCAACAGAATCCTAGCATCATCTCCAAACCCCAGCTTTCAGAGCAGGTGCTGTGTGGCTGGTTTGACAACCCTGGAGACCCTTCCTACACATCTACACTAACTTATATACACTGCCAGCACTAATTGCCATATATATTCTTGATGGCTGGGAGTGAGTTCAGTGTTAAAACTGCCCACCCCCTATTGTCCTGAGACCCGGCATTTCTTTTTCTTTTCCCAGCGCTTCCCGATGGTCTCCTAAGGGACCCACTAGATGTGGAGGCTGCACGCACCCGGCGCATTCTGTGGATGGTAGTCCAATCCGCTGGTAGATGGATATGAGGGCACGGGATGCGGGAGTGCTGCGGTGAGCCGGGCTGGGATGAAGACGCGCGCGTTGCCTTAGTGGTACTCCAGGCAGTAATGCACAGAGGCAGTCCCGATCTGGCGGTGGCGGGGGGCCGCGGCGGCGTCACAGGTCCTAGTTCCTGAGAGGCGACGGTGACGAAGTTGGAGTTGCAGAGGCAGGCGCCGACCTGGACCCGGACCTTGCCTGTACCTCCGCGGCCAATTGCCAGCTGTGGCGTGCGCCTTAAATGAAGCGCGCTCCGCCCACGTACCTGGAGCGACTCAGCTCATTCGGCTGGGGACGCCCCTGGGGATGAAACCCTAGGGCGCACAGGCCTGGGTGGGGTGAGGTTGGTGGCCAGAGATCTGAAAATCTTAAGGTGGGAGCCCCTTTTGATACCTGGTTGGGGGACGGGGTCTTCCTTAGGGCGGGTCTGGCAACAGCTCAGTCAGTGGCTCAACAACAGTGGCACGCGTCAGGTGCGTGCTGCCCCCGTGTGCACTACGAGCGCTTGTCCGACCCCGGGCTCCTGGAATCCCAGGGGCACACCCACGCCCTGTGGAGCTTTTGTGAAAAATCTACACCCACTTTCTTTAAAAAAAAAAAATGCTGTTCCCTTACCAATAAAGGAATTTATAAAAGTGTGTAAACGGGGGAGGGGTTGGGGGTTGCAGTTCCGATCAACAATTGTGACCTGGCAATAAATACCGACTCTAGAGAGGATTTGCATATAGATAGGTAAATGAGACTCTGGAGCAGCCTGGGCTAACCGCCAAAGACTTTACGGAGTAGCTGAATTACTTTATAAAGATCCAGAAAATAAAAATGTGCAGTTTTGAAACAATATTGGAAGAGAGAGGATAAGGGGGGCTGGGATAGGTGCCCTGGCTTTAGGAAGGCTACCTCAGAACTCCTGGGGAGGAGCAGACTGCTGTGTGCAGAGCCCAGGTTGTGGGTGCGACTTTGATGACACTGGAGGATAGCTCTGTTTTTCACAACGCTCCTCACAAGTGCTTCTCTCTTGGCCCTCCTCCTGTCTGCCCTCCCTTCTTCCTGTAGTCCCAAAAGGGCAAAATTTGAAACCTAGGGTTTTCCTATTTTGGACCAGGAAGACAACCGCGAGTCCCAATTCTTCAGGGTTGGGAAGACTTGCTGTGTAGATACACTCCACAGATTCTTTAGTGTTGAGGGGGATTTTATGTTCTAATCCAGACTGGTGCAACAGTGGACTTCCGGAGAGTCTTCCGACGTCGTCTCCCCTGATTCATTTAGTGGAGAATGCTATTTGAAAGAAAGAATTTTGCAGATAAGAAGGAAACACAAAATCTATGCAAAGCAGTTGTTCTACCATTTGCTTGGGTTCTGGAGTCTGTTCCCCGCTGTCTTCCACCCCCAACCCAGGGCCCAGGTGGTTTTTTTTTTTTTCCAGCTGTACTAGTCAACCTTTAAGTCTGGGACCAACCTAGGCTAGAGAAGTGAGATCCCAGAAGCTTTTCCCAGCTCAAGGCCAGTATTCAGTTTCAAGAGAAAACACAGACTCCAGACTGGAGAAGGGGGTGGGGGCTCAGAGAAAATGACATGATGGCAGGGCTTCAGAAGTAGTATTTAGAGTACTTAGAAGGTAGCTGGTTGTGTGTCTGTGTTAAGTGTGGGGTGGAATGGCATCAAAATTGGACAACAGTTTCTGTGGTCAGGCGCTTTGGGACCTCCTGGGATTTGCAGAGTTGAAGTTCTGCTCAGTCACCGGTTCCTGCACAGTTCTTGGCTTCTGCCAGGGACGGTCTTAGGTCCTGCCACTGCCTTGGCCCTTGTGGCAGTTGCTGGTGTCAGGTAATATCTGGAAGTCTCGATTTCTACCAAAGAAGAAAAAAAGTGGGGCCATAATCTTTGCTGCTTCTAGTCTCCTGGGTATCCTTAGGTGTGTTGCGAGCACCTGGAAAGATCGTCACCAACAGACCCGGGTACTGGATTTTTCCTCTTAGGCACAAAAGCCTTTTCATTTGGCTGGAGACTTTGCCCCATGGTATTCTGGGAAAGGGCTCTGAGAAACCTAGATCTGAGGGCCTTTTGCAGAAGGGCTGGTTTTGGAAAAGGACACTCTCAGGGACACCTTCTAGCAGAATTGCTGCTTGAGGCTGTAATTCCTGTCTTTCAGAAGAATCCCACCAATGCCGAGGGCCGTTCCATTGACAGATAATGGGATAGCTTGCTAGGAGACTTGGAAATAGTCCTAGCTTGCGCTTCTGAGTTCACTCATTCAGTATCTTACAAAGCATGGGGTAACAGCATGAAAATTGTGTCAGTTCTCTGCCCTCTAGAGAGATTATGGTTGAGTCCCTGAGGTAAAATTAGTGAGGAAAAAATAATGACTGACCTAAGAGAAAAATGATTTAGAAATAAATGGTGTGTGTCTAAAACCATTAAGAGTTAAAAGAAAAGAAATATCCATGGGTGCTAGTATGTTTTAAATGTTCTCCTCAAAGTTCACACTGAAATTTAATCCCCCTTGGAAAGTCTAGCTAAAGAGATGGGATCAGGGCTAGGGATGCAGTATAGTGGCACGTTGTTACTCTCTTGTATAGGAAAACAAGCAAGCCGATAAATAAAACACAGAAGTGGGACCAGACATTGACTTTAAGGAGTGATTAGGTCATAAGGGCCTTCCCCATGAGTGGATTAGCCAAGTCAAGAGATCATGAACAAATCAATGTGGAAAATGGGTCCTGCCATGCAGTTGGCTTTGTCTCTTCAATGTGCCCCTCTTGCCACATGATACATTGTACTTCTTGGTTCTCTGCAGAGAGTCCACCACCATCACCAGATATAGCCTTCAGAAATAATGAACCAAACTGAGCCCCTTATCTTGATAAATCATCCACCTTCAGGTATATTGTCATCACAATAAAACAGACCAAAGTAGGGGGATAGCTTGACATTTTATTGCTTGGCCTCCTTTTCTTTTCTTTTCTTTTCTTTTCTTTTCTTTTCTCTTCTCTTCTCTTCTCTTCTCTTCTCTTCTCTTCTCTTCTTTTCTTTTCTTTTCTTTTCTTTTCTTTTCTTTTCTTTTTGTGGTTTTTAGAGACAGGGTTTCTCTGTAACTTTGGGGCCTGTCCTGGAACTAACTCTGTAGACCAGGCTGGTCTCGAACTCACAGAGATCCACCAGCCTCTGCCTCCCGAGTGCTGGGATTAAAGGCGTGCACCACTGCCCAGCTGGCTTTTCTTTTCTTTTTTTCTTTCCCTGTGATTTAGAATTCTTCTAGGTGCCTGGAATCCCCCCTTCCCCTCTCACCACCTCTGGGCTGCAAGGTCTGGCGTCGAGGCTGTTCACCATCTGGCTGTGAGGTGTGACTGAAGATCCAAATGAACAGGGAAGAGGGCCCAGGTGACAACTGGAAGAGGAAGCTTTGCCTCCTGTTTCACATCCGGACAGGCTGGTGTCTCTCCTGCCCACTCGCCTTCTCCTTGTCTCTGGATGCCTCTCCTACACAGTGGACTGTCCCCACCCAAACCCTCCCCATACACCTGCAACTCCTCAGTGTGCCAGGCTATGACTGGGCAAGCTTTTCTCTGCTGACCAGCACTGCCTGACGTTGAACTGAGAATGGAAAAAACAAAAGCAAAACAAAGCTGCAACCTAACACACCTCTGTTTGTTTCCTCATTTCTTCGTGATGGGAAATGCCAAGATTGGAATATGAACATCCTGGCCGGGAAGAAATTGACTCGTAAACTCTGTACAAACCCTGCTCAGGACTGCTAAAGACTGAGGCCAGAGCAAACAGTGGCAGAAGCAGGAGAGGGCTGTCAGGGGTTCAGCAGAGCCAATGGGTTTGTCACAGGACACAGTCTCCCCTCCCTTGTGGATAGCTTCCCTGAAATGTAGAGCTCCTGGGACCCAGTGATCATTCTCTGCCATTTGGTTTCAGCAATAAGATGCCTTAAAATAAGTGTGTGTGTGTGTGTGTGTGTGTGTGTGTGTGTGTGTGTGTGTGTGTGTCTTGTTATTTTGTTTGAAACAAGATCAGCAAGTTCCTGTGTCTTAGTCTGGCCCTGAATTTACCAGGTAGTCTAGGATGGCCTTGAACTTGCCATGATCTTTCTGTCTCGGGTTCCAGCGGGTTGGGGTTATAGGCATCATTCATTATACCTACCTTAAAATAAATCTTATTTAAAGAGATGTTTTGATATAGGCAGCAAGATTTACTGGATTCCAACTGGTTAATATATCCACCTTCTCACATCATTATCTTCTTTCTTTCTTTCTTTCTTTCTTTCTTTCTTTCTTTCTTTCTTTCTTTCTTTCTTTCTCTTTCAGTTGTTAGAGCCCATAGCTACCTACCCTCTTAGCAGACTTCCAGCACTCAGTATAACTGTAGCCCTTGTCTTTTGCTTAGCATCCTGGAAGTATTTTCCTACTTGCCTTCTCCATTATAGCTCTCAACATCCCCCCCCTTAACCCGATAAGATACTGTTTTAAAAAATAATAATTAAAAAACCCCACCGTTTTCCTTTTGAGACAAGGTCTCACTATGTTGCACAGGCTGCTTTTGAATTCCTGGACTGAAGTGACCCAGAGAAATATGTGTCACTACTCTTGGCTTAACTTCTTTTTAGATGCAGTTAGAAAACAACAATAACAAAAAAAAAATGATTGTAATCTGAACCTAGTCTAGAAAACCCCTCAGAGGCATATTCAGAGAGTCCTTTCCCTGGTGATTATATCAAGTTGACAATCCAGCTTAACCACATAACTCCATTCCTTACCAATTTGATACTCAAACCTACCACTTTTAAGCCACAACCTTCCATCTTTTGTACCTGTAGATTCACAGCCATCTTACAATACTAAAATATAATCAATTAAGATTAAAATTAAATTAAAATTGTACTTCCTCCAACAAAGTCACACCTCCTAATAGTGCCACTCCTTATGGGCCTCTGTGGGCCATTTTCATCCAAACCACCACAGCAGGTTTGGTTATGCATTTGTGCGAGTGTGATGTGGAAATCCAAAGACAATTTGTAGGAGTTGGTTCTCAACAATAATGTGTGTTCCGGAGACTGCACTGAAGTCCTTCTGCTTGGCATCAGGCATCTGAGCCATCACCTGGTGTTCTATTTTATATGGTGCTGGAGACTGAACCCAGGTCTTCCTGCATGGTAAGCAACCTTTACCTATGTTACATGGCCACTCTGCCACAGGCACACAACAGTGACTTAGAGGAGGAGGGGCTTATTTTGCCTCACAATTTAGGAGTACAGTCCGTTATGGTAGGAGTCTGAGGCAGCTGGCCACATTGCATCCATAGTCAGGAAACAGAAAGTGGTGCTAGTGCCCAGCTTGCCTTCCCTTTTTTCATTCACCCCGGGAACCCAGCCCATAGAGTGGTACCCAAACATTTAGTGCAGGGTTTCCCACCTCAGTGAATGTGGTCTAGAAAATCCCTTAAAGCCAAGCTCAGAGGCTTATTTCCCTGGTGATCTCAAATCCTATCAAGTCGACAATCAAGATTAACCATCATTACTCCACCCCATGTCAACCTGACCCACAAAATTACCACTTTTAAGCACAGTCTTCCATCTCTTGTCCCCGTAGGTTCACAACCATCTTATAATACTAAAATATATTTAATACAAATTTAAAAATACTTATAGTCTTTAGTAGTTTCAACACTGTTTAAAAGTCCAAAGTCTGAGTCTCCTCTGAGACTCCAGGAAATCTCTTAACTGTGCTCTTAAAAAATAAAAACAAGTTACTTCCTTTCACTCTCATTCCCATTCCGAAAGGGAAGCGTGAGGGCGTAGCCAGGAAGGATTGGGCCAAAGTGAAACAGAAACCCAGTAGGGAAAACACCAAACCCTCCAGCTCCACATCAGACGTCTAGGGACTACGATGGGTTAATCTGTACTCGAAAGATTTGGGTAGCCGTGTGCTTCAGCACTACAGTTTACAGGACACACAGCCTCTCTCTGCACTCCACTCCATACGGAAAACTTTCCCCTGTCGACCTCCCATACACGGTGTTGGTGTCACCAATATCCTGGGCTATTCACCTTCACAGTGTCGTTCCTTGGCCTCTCAGGGCCTCCTCGTATGGATTCCAACTCTGCCTCACATCGCCTGGTCTTAGAAGGTTTCTGGAATGGTGAAGCAAGATTCTGTGACACTCCCCATCCCAGTCTTGTCTCTTTTATGCTTGCAAAAGCAATACCATGTTGATGGTGCTGCCAAGTTCTGCTGCTAGCTCCAGATGGATGAGTACCCCCTTACGTCATCGTGTGGCATTAGCTGCTATGTGTCTTCCAGACTGGAGAACCATTTCCTTAGGGGGTTGTTTTAGAGTAGGGTTGTTTTGACTTTTTTCACAGTTGAGGTGGCTTCCTCCTCTCAAATAATTTCACATTTTCATAAGTTGGAGCCTTTGATGGTCTTCTCCTCAAGGCACCGTTTTTTATTGCCCCAGTGCAGAGTGAGTGGCTTCCCTTAAACAATGACAGCCTCTTTTTTTAGTACCTGCCTTGGCTGCCACTGGAATCTTCCTTTTACTCTTTCCTAGCCATTCTGCAGATTAATACAAAACAAAATTTTTCTGCTTAATTCTTTTTCTCCCTGCAAATGTGGATAAATGCACACGCCAAACTCCAATACCCCTTCCTCAGCCCGAACACTTCTGCTGTCATGTTTCATCCGTCAAATAAATCAATCCATTATCCTTAGGGGCAACCTCACATCTTCAGGTCCTGAGCAGGATCCTTTGCTAGAACAGCGTGTGAATGACGTGTAGCCCAGCTCCTGATAGAGCCCTTCTTCTCCTGAGATCTCATGACCTGGGGCTCTACTGTCTTCATTTTTTTAAAATATTTATTTATTTATTATGTATACAATGTTCTGTCTGTGTACGCCTGCAGGCCAGAAGAGGGCACCAGACCTCACTACAGATGGTTGTGAGCCACCATGTGGTTGCTGGGAATTGAACTCAGGACCTTTGGAAGAGCAGGCAATGCTCTTAACCTCTGAGCTATCTCTCCAGCCCTCTACTGTCTTCATTTATCTCAGCATTCTAATCTTCAAAGTTGGCGCAGAACAGCTCATCTCATTCTGCTTATAGTGTTCCAGGGCTTTTCCAGCCCTAAGTTCTGAACCCTTCCATACATCTCCTGCAAAGCAATTCCAAAGGCCTTCAAACCACATGACCAGCTTTATCCAGCCAGACTTCTGATATACACTCATTTTCTGTATTAGTTACTTGTTTTGTAGCTCGGATAAAAATACCAGACCAAAGCAACTTAAGGGAGAAAGTGCTTCATTTGGATTATAGTTTGGGGGTAGCCACTTGTCAAACACTGACTCCAAAATCAGGAGGCAGAGCGTGATGAACACCTGTGCCGAGCTCATTTTCTCATTTTTATTCAGCCTGGAACCCTAGCCTGTGAAATAGTGTAACAATAGTGTAACCACATCTAGGGTGTGGTTACACAACCTCTTTCCACCTCAATAAATCTAGGGAATTCCTCACAGACACACACATTCAGAGGCTTATTACCATGGTGACCCTAAATCCCATCAAGTTGACAATCCAAATTAACCAATGCAAGCATACCTGAGCTTGATGGTTAATATTTGCCAACTTGATAGAATTTAGAATTACTATGGAAACAAATTTCTGGTGGTGTCTTTGAGAGATTATCCGGATCAGGTTAACTGAACTGGGAAGACCTGCCTTAACTATGCCCATTCTATGGGCTGAGGTCCAGGACTGAAGAAAAGGTGAAGACAAGCTGAGCGCACACATTCATCACTGCTTCCTGGCTATGGAGAAAATGTGACCAATTGCCCCAAACTCTGATTTTCTTGTTACAATGGAACAGGAAAACAAAATAAACCCTTTGTCCTTAGAGCACCTTTGTCAGGCATTGTGTTGCAGCAACAAGGGAAGTAAGTAATACAATGAGAATATAGTAGATATAATTTGCTTTATCAAGAATCTTTGAAGCTAGGTGTGGTGGCACACACTGCTAATCCCAGCATCCCACAGGATGAGTGAGGCAGGAGAATTATTAGTTTCCAAACAACCCAAGTTACAGAGTGAGATTCCGTCCCATGAAACTAAAGCAAAACGAGCTTTGAAATGAAACCAGGAAAAAGACCAAGGATATTCAGCCAGCCCGTTAGAAAAGCTGAGATGACTCCTTCCCTTCCTTGCCCACAATAAATACATATTTATGCACTTTTTATTCTCAAGGTGCGCAGAGCTATTTTAAGAGCCATGGTAGAGAATATTATAAGATACATGGTTCCTCTTGAGTACATATTGCTAGTTGATCTACTAGCATCAGAGAGGTCAATTTTAAGTGATGATTCAAGGGAATTAACTAAAGCAAGCTTTCAGATTGCTGTCCCTTTTCCAGTGAAACAAATAAATCATGCCCATTCTTCACATTTCCCTGCTTGAGATGATGATGCCAGACTAGGTTCTGGGGTGCATTAGAAGAATGACCTTGACCTTCTACAGTCAGGGTTGCAACAAGCTAGGCACACATAGTGATTAAGATTACTTAGCTATCGTGGCCATCTCTTTTTCCTTGATGTGCTTTGAATAATTGTCCATGGTTACTCAACAACTAGAGCAGCATGAAATCAGCTGGTCGGGCTCTGTCTGTGACTGTGTCTGAAACCAGAACTTCGAGATAACAAAAGCTTACTCTCGAATGTGGTACAAAAGAGAAGGAATACAGCAGGTAGCCCTGGGGCCATCAACCCCAAGCTTAGGCTCAGTTCTTACAGATCTAGAGAGTGTCTCGCCGCTGGAGGAGAGGAGGATTAAAACCTTGTAGAGGACACAAAGTCCTTGTGCTCTCACAGGTAAGCACTGGGAAAACCAGGAATGTAAAAACACCCAGGCTTATCTCTTCCACAAAAGGGATGCTTTCCACCTAGAAGGTCAGGAATGGATGCAGTAAAAAGCCTGGTGAGCTGCACTATCTGTAGGGCCAGGCCACCGGAGTCTCCAAGACTTTGTTTATCCCAGACACTTCCTCGTTAGGCTTTTATCTGGAGCATTGTTTCTCAGTCAACAGAACCCATCTTTATGAAAGAGGTCACATGTACTTTGTAAAGAGTTTCAATGTAAACATTTCTTAAATTTTATTGTACACAAAGAATTGAGTTCATTAATCTCAATATACTTTCCCCCAAAGTTGTTCGGTGCTTAAATATCTAAAATAAACTTCCCGGTAGTATTAGCCTCTAGAAGTTTAAATCAACACTGGCTACAGAGTCGCATTGAACCAGATTTTCTTCTTGTCTCATTCGGATCATTACTCTGCCTGTCCTGGTGTTTGTAGAGATGCCCCGCAACTGGTGCCCAATGTGAGAGGCTCAGCCCTCAAAGAAAGTAAGAAAACTTTTCCTTAACTAAGAATAGGGGGGTACCGTTTCCTGTCCTCTCAACCAAGGGGTCACAACTGTAAGCGAGAAGGGAAGAACATAAGCATGGGTTCTCAGTCCTCTGTTACAAAGCATGTCATACAGTTATTGAGAGGTTTGTTCAGCTCTAAGGAACAAACACCCAGAGCAGTAGCTCTGCAACTTTGTACAAACAACTGTAAAATTTAATCCTTGGTTTCCTACACAAGCAACCGCAGATGCTGAAAAGTGGAAGCATACAGGAGTCAACGTAAAAACAGCCCGTGAGAAAGGAGACAAAAATCCCTGTCAATTATTTTGCAGTCTGGACTGCAGTAATTTGCTGCTTGGATCCCCCCTGGAGAACTATAGAAAGGAAGACCCTCTGGACACATCTCAGCAGAAGGCTGCTGCTCCCACATTTAAGGAGAATGATTTAGATAAGCGGCCCCCTTTCAAATCCCCCAAATTTCTTTTTTTCTTTTTCTTTTTTCTTTTTTTGGATTTTCGAGACAGGGTTTCTCGTCTAGCTCTTGTAGACCAGGCTGGCCTTGAACTCACAGAGATCCGCCTGCCTCTGCCTTCCGAGTGCTGGGATTAATGGCGTGCGCCACCACTGCCCAGCTCAAATCCCCCAAATTTCTATCTATGTACAAGAAATATTCCTTCTCATCAAACTGATTGAGAAATTCAGTCTTTGCTGCCTCACTCTCAAAGCCTACTTAGGGAAGGCGAGGACTCTCTAACCAACAGGAAAATGATTGAACTAAACCTCTAATCATTCCAGCCCTTACAATGCCTGTGATTTGAAATCCTCAAGCCCCCAAAGTGTGTCAATATCACCTTTTTACTTTCAAAATTCTTAAAGAATTTCAGAAGATCTGTTGCTGCCAATGGCATGCATGTTGCATTGACTGATACAAGGTGTGAAAATGTAAGCGGGGATATTATTATTCCTTGGGACTATGAGCAAATAGGCAAAGCTTCATTAGCCCCAGGACAATACTTGATGTGGAAAGCAAAATATTATGATGAATGCGATGAACAGGAAGAAAGAAACCGTAACAATAACGTCCCTATTAATCCAGGCATGCTTCAGGAAGTAGAACAATACAGTGACGCATTAGTACAGATGAAAGGTTCCGCCCAGTATTTTGACCAAGTAAGCCTTTGTGCACAACTACGGATCACGGAGAAACTGTGGATTCTCTGGACCACTCCAAAACAGAAGGTTAATGAGCCTTGGCCTGAGTTTCTTGCTCATGTTAAGAGAACAGTAATTACAACAAAAAGTAATTCATGGAGAAGTCACAGATACCCTGATCAGGCAGCTCACATTTGTGGTAGCAACCAAAGAATTCAGAGCTGCTCTAGCAGCAGAAAAACATGGCGACTTTTCTAATTGGGTGACGGCCAATCAAGATATTAGCAGCTGCTCTCACGTTGCAGTGGTCATGAATATATCTGGAAGCACAACTTCAAAATAACAAACTTCCTCTTAAAAATGGGACAAAAGAGAAGGAGTGCGGCAGAAACCCTCGAGCCAGGCTCAGTTCTTGCTGATCTAGAAGTATGCGGAGAGAGAGTCACACCACCAGGAAGAGGAGGATTAAAGCCTCACGTTGGAACTTCAGGTATTTTGTGTACAAACATGAGGACCTGAAAAACAAGGAAAGGAAGTGAGGGACTATGCTAGCAAGGATAATTGGGAGCTGCCTGCTTCTGTATGCTATCGGAAGGTCCACCTGAGAAAGGGCGGTGGCAGAAGCCCCATTCATGGAGCCAGGCGACACCGGTCCAGCTCTCCAGTTGTTTCCTGGTTCTAGAGAGGTAGGAAATAGGAAGGGCCCTGTTCAGCCATAGGACACTCTGTCCAGGTTCATGCAGGAGAAAACACTCGGGGCTTTTGTGGGCGATCTTATTGAAGGTGATCTTACTGTGTCCTCTTGAGAAATGAAGCCATTGGCTACTCAGACACTGTGTGTGTTCAGTAACTGCAGCCAGCATAATTGCAGACCAGAAAACAACAGACAGAAAAGCAGGCCCAGGCCTAGGCCCAATTTAATTTACAGAAAGCAATGCCTTAGTTGTGAGTCCTTATACAACAATAAGAGAAGTGACATTTAAACACAAAGATTTTAAAGCCCAGAAACACATTTTACAGTTCTTCCTAAACAAGAGTTTTCAAGTCGGAAGGATTTAAATAGGTCCTGCAAAGATGACCAGAATCTGGCTCAGCCAGAGGAACCCTTACCAAGGCAAACTCATCCTAGGTCTGTCTCAGAGGGGCTACTTATCATACCAGGTCTAGCGACTCAGTGGTCACCCCTTTTAGGCACCAGATTCTCATCCGAAAGTCTTGCTAGCTTTTGACTTGGCATTTCTGCTCAAGCTCATCTGCCATTTCTCTCCTTTTGATTGCCAGAGAAAACAGAGTGCCCTGTTGGAGTTACCTGTCACAAAAACAAGGGACACCCTTTTTCTTCTTTTTAAATTGAAACTAAATGTTTTTCCATGTAATATATTCTGATCATTGATTCCCCTCCCTCTACTTCTCCCAGATTCCCCACCCAAGTCCACACTCTTTCTTTCTCTTATTATCTTATTATCTATTTCTTATTAGAAAACAGATAACTGAAAAAAAACCCGAAAAAGAGAAAATAAACAGGGAAAAAAGATATTAAAAAAAGATACCGAAAGAAACACATACAGACATAGAGGCCCACACTAGCACACATTGGAAACACATAAAAACGTTGGAATAATAATATATAAAAGTAAAATATTTGTAAATCAAAAAAAAAAAAAGAAAAGAAAAAACCCAGGTGGAACATTAAGAGTTGACAAAAATAAATAAACAAAACTCCCAAATCCCCGATGAGTTTGTTATGTGTATAACCAGTGAGACTCGATTGGAGAAAACTAATTTTTCCTTTATCAGTTCCTTTATCAAAATTCTTTCATCAATAGAGATAGCGTCTGGGTTAGGGATAGGGACTTGAACGGACACCTTTATTCTTTAAAAAAATTATTCACTGCTTAACTTAAAAGCATATTTAACTGGGCGTTCGGTATTTTTATTTGCTGACTCTAGCTGACCTCCTCCCTGTAGAAGCCGTAGGTATGAGTCCTTTACCACTTGGCTGTCCACATCTGGGGACATTCATTGCTGAAGCGCCACTGGTCCGCTTGTAGCCAGGCCAACTAAAACCATAAACACTTTCAGGCTTTCTCTTTTCCTCAAGCCTTGCCCATACAGGAGCTCATAGGTCCAAGATTATCACCGTGAATGAGCGCAGGGGTAAAGTTCTTAAAATTTCGTTATCACCCATCAGTTTAGGCAGAATGGAACATCTTTACCGCCCATGCAGAGATTCTTGGGTCTCTTGAGTCTGAGTATTAAACTGTGGGAATCCAGTGCGATCCTTGAACCGGGATTCAGTTCTCAAAGGCAAACGGTAGGGGGCGCAGGTCCTGTGGCCCTCCCAGCTTCTGATAAAAGATGAGCTCATAGTCCAGCAGGCCACCAGGAATCACTCAGGCTCTAGTGAACGTTGGGATTGCCCCCAGATCCACACAGCCACGTGCCAAATACTTCCTTTCTGTCCTAACAAAGGTCAATCTTTTCTGTCCTAACAAAAGAGAAGTCTTAAGCAAGAAAGATAGCAAAGAACAACAAAAGAATCAAGAGAAACACTTCCAACAATTAACATAAAAACAGTAGCTATTAGATCAAGAAGAAACGGGCTGTGACTGTTTCCGTGCTTCTAAGCCTACGTGTTCTTTGGACACACGTTCATCCTAACGACGCAGAGGTTTACTCTTTAGGTCCTTGACTCTTCTGACCTTTTAAATCCGTTGTCTCCTTGGGGTGTGTGCTCCTGGAAGACAAAGATGATGCTTTTTGTCTTCTTTCTTTCCTTTGTATCTCCCTCTCCTCCTTCCTCTTCCTCTCTCTCCTTTCCTTTTCAGCGATTCACTCTTCAGCATTGTGTGCACACACAATGGTACACACACTCACAGGTCAACAAAAATCCTACAGAAAACAAACTTTCTAGCTTTAATACTTGCTGACTTAAAAAACTCTCTAGTTACTTTGTCTTTCTGGGTGCCTTCGCAGGGATTTTACTGTATCTAATTGCAAGAGGGTGCTTTGCTGCTGTGGTTCTAATTAAGAGGATTAAGTGGATTGAGGTGTCTCATAACTGCCTCTTGTTGTGATAAAAGGTCCTCCCTTGCTCACAGGAAAACGGGCAGTGGATTTGTGGGTTGCTACAGTCAGTTTTATTGCCAGAGAAGCAAGGTGCACGTCTCACCAGCAGTGACAATTATCCCAGCCTGTGCTACCTGGCTTCTGTGAGAGTATCTCTGTCATGTGTGGAAAGCACTTTATAAATACAGATACATATGAATTCTACAGTAACATAGGAATACATATGAATCTACAGTAACATCATTAGGATGACCCCAAAGTAATGCTAGTTTCTATTACTTCTGCACTTTTAGATATAATTTCTATTTCTGTGTTAACAACAAGGCAAGAGAACACATTGCTATGGTGCATGCCTTCCAATCGGAGCCCAGATTGTGTCTTGCACTGACATTCAGAGCTAACTGGGCACACCTGGTTAACTGCAACAACGTGGTTAGTGCAGGCTCCTCCTCGCCCAAGGAAAACCTTAGTCACTGGAGTTACAGTTACAGGACAACACACTGTCATGCTACATTGCTGCATGGTCTTGTGGCTAGGCGTGTGTCGATAGGAGGGTAGTAATAGTAAAAGCTCCAGTGACAAATATCTCTCTGTACCGGGGTCTTTGGCGCCAGTAGGCTCTGAGCATCCTTAGTAGGGGTGCTTAGTGGGAGCCTGAGGTGTTCATTGAATACCTGCAGCAAGTGGTGGTAAACCCTGGTGTCCGATAGGCCAGAATGAGTTATATAGGGAGCAGAGAAGAGGGGAAGAGATTGGGTCTTTCCTGACATTTGGAGATGGGTGCGGGTCTGTAATTGTCAGTGTTCTAGATTAGCAGAGAACAGTTGACAGGACACAGCCTACATCTGTGCTCTCAGCTTCTGAACCCTGCTTTGTTAGCAGCTCTCTAATTCTGTGGGTTTGAACTGCCGGCCTGATGTCACAGGGTTGCGGAAGCTGGCTTGGCTGCAGGGAGGTGGCTTTAGTTCTGAAAGGTATGAAGGAGGGGATCAGATGTCTGTCCAGATGGCTCAGTGCTCCAGCATCATGCACCGGATCCTAAGAAGAGCATTCCTCTCAGCATTGAAAGGGCTGGGACTTGGAGTCATCTTCACATCTTGACTCAGACTCTCAGGGCTGTGCCCTAGAACCACCCACTTACTAATAAGAAGCTGTGCCCGGCAGTAGCTGGGAACTGGGTCTTCTGGCAAGAGCATCAGCGTGCTCTGCCTCAGTCAGCACGTGATGGAGGACACGCTGGACAGAAGTGAAAATGCTTACCCAGGCCACCCTCCCTTGGTGCAGCTTTTCAGATCTCTGAAACTAGAACAAACCTGGATTGATTTCTGTGCTCACTGGGCTAGCCTATTTGTAGTTTATGCTGAACATGGGTCTGGGTGTTTCTGTGATGATAGTTTTAAGAGATTTTATGAACAATTAAGGCACAGATGTTGAGTAACACAGACAAGCTTTTCTCCAGTAGGATGAAGGCCATAGGGAGTTTTATGCAAAAACTGTTAATAACAGCCCAGATAGTATCTCAGGACTACTCTGTGGCACAGGTAGAAAGGAAGAAAGAAAGAAGTAAAGAAAGGAAGGGAAGAAGAAAGGAAGAAAGAGATAAAGAGAAAAAAAAGAAAAGAAAGAACCTCAAAGAGGCCCAGGTACTTTGTCAAGTGAATTTTTGTATCAGTTATAAGCACTTTTCAAATATACTCCAGACTTTGCCTAAACAGAAAGGATGCAGGACACGCTGTGTCTGCTGCTCACAGATTGCCTGCATTTGGAGGCTGGGGAGCTGGAAAGATCCAATCAGGTGTCTAAAGACTGCCTTTTGGCCTCTCTGCTCAGGCAATAGGGAATCAGGTTACTCAGCTATGATTATTTGGGCAGGCGTGACTTCAGGAGGATTTTCTTATAAGCAGCTCCCCAAAATGTTCCATAGAATCCTCATCCTGGAACATGATCATAGGATGATATATCCACTGGTGTTTCATATGGCAGCCTCTTCTTCCTCGGGGATAAGATGACACACTGTCTATTAAATAGTAAAACAGTTACTATGGAAAAACAGTACAGTCTTTCACGCCCCAAAGCGAAAGAGTAGAGCATACGAGTCAAAACCTCACCGTTATAGTCGACGGATGTGAACTCAGCGTCTTGAAATGACTCTTGGGCTAGACAAGCAGTTCAGTGGTACAGGGCTTGCATAACATGGGAAGACAAGCATGATATTATACATGGAACTGAAAGAGCCAGGCTTTCAGAGGTAGAGAGTAGATGATGGCTTAGCCAGGCAGGGGAGAGTGAGATATTGGTCAATGGTTACAAAGTCACACCTAGGAAGAAGACTGTGGTGTGCTATTTCATAGAAGAATGATTATAATTAACAATATCACATTATATAAATAACAATAGCAAGAAGAGAGGATTTTAAATGTCCTAGTGGTAAATAAATGAGAAATATTTGAAGCCATTGTTAACTTATTCAGAATTGATCATGACAATGTATATAAAAATATTATGTTTTACCACATAAATATGTATGATTAAAATCTGTCAAATTAAAAATTAATTAACCATAAAATAACTCTAAGAATCTTAATGGCACGAGAGCCTCATTTTGCGTTCTCAGAAGGGAATTTTCTAGAACAGAACTTGCCTACTGCATTTTTGTTTTGGGAATTCAGGCTTGATTTTTATGAGTTAACATTAAATCAGAAGCAAGATGGCTGGGAATGTAGATCAGTGGTAGAAAGCTTGCCTAGTATGTAGGGTCCCTGAGTTCAATACTCACCACTGAAAAAAACTAACAGAAAAAAAGATGAATTCTCCCAAGTATATGTAACAGCATTAGTTGGCCAGCAGCTAAGCCATAGGTTATGACAATGTATCCTCTCTTTCTAAGCCTGCACATTAGGCACAGGCTCAGTTTGCTCCAGGAACTCTTTGGGAAACGTGATGTATGGGGAAGGGAGATAAATCCCCTCCCACGAGTGCTGGAGAGGACAGGCTTGTCCTGCAGTGGCAGAATGCTTTAGAGGCTATGAAGCCGAAGAACGTTGACTTTGACACTTTTGTTATTGCTGTTGTTGTGGTACTAAGGACCAACATGCATGCCAGACAAATACTCTTCCACCAAGTTCCACACCCAGCCCATAACAATGGCTTTTGTTTTCAAGTAGCTTTTTCATCTAGCTAAAGAGAGTGAGTTAGCTGTGTACTATGAGAGGGCCTATGCTGTGGATGGGTTACACAGTACTGAGAAAGGATAGCAGCACACTATTAATCAGGACATGATGCTTCTCAGCGACTATGAGACCGTGTCTTCTAAGATCAGCACATGTGTGCTTAATACAACTTGGGGGAAAGCCAACTGAGGCTGCAGGATAATAGCTGCATGTTCTAGATGCGGCATGAACAGTCCTATCCCTCTGCACAGCCGCCAAGCTCGCTGTAATTGTGGTGACCTGCTTCTTCATGCCTTTTGGCCCACCTAGGTGAGATGAAATCTTCTTTAGCAGGGATGCTCAAAATTTTAAAGTTGTTTGTGTAACTATGTGCCTGATAGAGCTTTTTAAATTGCAAACATTGGCAGGGCTGGAGAGATGGCGCAGCCGTGAAGAGCACGGACTGCTCTTCCAGAGGACTTCAGTTCAATTTTAAGTACCCGTGTGACCACTCACAACCATCTGCAACTCTGGTCCCAGGGATTCAATGCATTCTCTAGGCCTCCATCAGTACCAAGCATTCATGAGATGCACAACACACATGCAGGCAAAACACTCTTACATATTAAAACAAAAATAAACAAATAAATAAATAAATAAATAAGTAAATTACAAAGAGTTGGAACTAGAGAATGAGCCACAGCTCATGACTATAGTATGGTCATTTCGATGAATAGCATAAATCAACTGAGGATAGTAACAAATATGTAGAAAATACCAATGTTAAGAAAATATAATTTAAGAATGTGCCTAAATGACACAAAGTTAAGTAAAAATAGCAGAAAACCTCTTTCTACTGATTACAACTATGTAGAAATATATATATGTGTGTATGAGAGTATTTAATAGGTTTAACAGTTTAGACACCAAGATTTATTTGACTTTTTTCTTTTAAAAAATTTAGATTTGTTTTCTTTTATGTGTATAAGTATTTTCCTGCATGTAGTATGTGCATTATGCGCATGTCTGCAACCTGTGAAGGTCAGAAGGAGGCATTTGATCCCCCGGACTGGAGTAACGCAAGGTAGTGAACCACCTGAAAGTGCTTTTAACTGCTGAGCTATCTCTCCAGCTTTCTTTCTTTTTTCTTTCCTTCCTTCCTTCCTTCCTTCCTTCCTTCCTTCCTTCCTTCCTTCCTTCCTTCCTTCCCTTCTTTTTTTAATTTAAGAACTTGTAGATGGCTCAATGTGCTCCAGGACCCGAGTTTCAGTTCCTTGCATCCATGTAAAAAGTGGGACACGGTTTTGCTTTCCTATAGCAAACACTGGCACTGTGGGACAGTGGAGGAGGATGGCTGGAGCTTGCTTCTGGCTTGCCCAGCTCCACATTCAGTAAAAGAGCCTGTTTCAAGGGAATAAAAACAGAGTGATAGAGTGGAACACGCATGTCCTCCTCTGGCCCCCTCATGAGTCTGCACACACATGTATGCGTGTGCCATATACATATAGTCCACACTCACACAAACATACTGAAAAATGTGTATTAGTGCATGGTAGCTGTACGAAGTGTCTTCATTGCTATATTTTCACGTGTGACATAGTGTGCTTTGATCATATTCATCTTCTTACTACTCTTTCTATTTTAAAACATTGTCATTATTTATTATAATTATTACCATTATTATTTTGAGACAGGGCCTCTCTTGTGTAGCCCTGACTGTCCTGGAACTCATTATGTAGACCGGGTTGGCCTTGAACTCACAGAGATCTGCCTGCCTCTGCCTCCCAAGTGCTGGGATTAAAGGCATGCACCACCATCGCCCGGCTTTGGCTCAATTTTCATTTTTAAACTGTGTGCCTGTGTGTTGGTATGTGCACTTGAGTTCAGTGCCCATAGAAGCTATCAGTGCCAGACATCATGGAGCTGTAGCTCCAGGCATTTGTGAGCCAACCAACATAACTGCTAGGAATCAAATATCAATATTTGTCTTCATCAGATTGATTCCTTAACACGATGAGCTCCTGTTCTAGCCATGTTCCTTCAAGTGGCATAATTTCATTCTTCTTTGTGGTTGAGTAAAATGCTATTCTGGGCACACACCACCCTTCTCCATTCATCTGTGGATGGGCACCTTAGGGTAATTTCATAATTTTCCTACTGTAACTGCTGTAGCAATAAATATGGGTGTGCAAATCTCTCTCTAGTCACATGGATGTGTAAACCTATCTCTAGTCAGGAACATGGGTGTGCAAGCCTCTTTTCTAGTAATATGGATGTGCAAACCTCTCTCTCTCTCCTAATGTGGGTGTGCACGTCTTTCTCTAGTAAGCTGGCTTTGATCCTGTCTGATGCATACTGGGCGGGCAGATGGAAAGTCAATGGAGCTAAATGGCTGTCACAGAGTGATGGAGTGGGTGATGTGAGGATCAAATCCAGGCCAGCAAAGGGCAGGTTATTTCTGGAATGCAGCCTGTGCCTCACTCTACTGTCTCTGGGCATAAAGGAGAGGAGGGTTTGTTGAAAGTTCTCTATTAAAGTTATACAAAGGTTTTATGGGAGCTGATAGAAACAAGCTTTTCTTGGAAACATTAGGCAACTCTTCGCTTCATCCTTTCCTTTCAAAGGCTAAGAATAGCCGCAGAAGGTCTTTAAAACTTCCCAGGAGACAGAAGCACGTCGTTGCTGCACAGGTGAAGCTAGTGCCGACGGGCTGAGATGAGGGCAAACATGGATGCTGGGCAGGTGACGGAGCAAGTGAGCTTTATTCCCATCTAACTCATGCAAGGTAGCTTATTCCAGTCCACTTTCCCCCTCAGCCATGCAGAGCATTGAACCCTAAGTGCGTGGTAGGGTAAAGAGGAGCAGAAGACAGACCTTTCCCGTGGGTAACAGCCAACATTCTCTTCTTAGAAACTAGAGAATCTTCTTCAGTTAATTAGTTATAGAAACAGGAAGAGAGACTAGAAGATCTTGGAAAGTTCCTTCCTTAAAAAAAATTTGAAGTTATGAGATATGAGCCCATCATTGCAGGTCAGAGGCACGGCTCCTCCCAAACCAGATAAATCTCTAAGGTGTAAGGAAGGACAACATGTTCCCCGAATATATTTACTTACAATTAGACTTTGTATTTTCCTTATGAGCTAATCATATTCTTAAAATAGAGTTCTAATCTGTGTTCTCATAAAGTTTATGTAAATATGGATTCTAACCTGCTAGAGAGAGCGGCATCAGTAAGGTCAGATGTGGCCATGTGCGAACTGGGCACAAAATCCAGTGTTCTTGTGCAGTCCCCCTTTGAGGAGCAAAGACCCAGAAATGATAGGCTGCCCTGCTTTTCATTATGTTAAAATGAGGAGAGTTAAGTAAGACAGCACTGTGCAAAGGAAACATGACCTCTCATGGGCCTCTCTGTCCTTGTCCTTGGGTCATCACTGCAGCTTGCTGGGGCAGGCTGTCTAAGCTGAAATGTCTGTGGCTTGGGTTCATAGTCACGGCCTGTTAATAATCACTGAATACCAATATGGTCGCACAGTGGGGGTGAAACATAGCCCCCAAGCTTGCACACACAAACAAGAAAGAGAACTTTTTTTTTGGGGAGGTGAGTTTAACTTACATTTTGAAACCCATTTGCCAGAGGGCAGAAAAGTACATGTTGGTTTATTAGTGTCTCCCCAACTTCCTCCAAGTGCTGAATCTGTCAGTTTTGAGGAACTTGCGGTGGGTAAAGTATTTAGGGGGAGACCCACCTGGAGTCTTTTGTTTGCTGGGGGATGAAGCTTTTGTTGGTTCTTGTTCCTATTGTATATAATTGTATTTGGTTTGGTTCTGTCTTATTTAGACAAAAGGGGAAGATGTAGGGGAAGCCCCAACCAATCACCTTCCTTTTGGGGCGGGTAGCCCTGAGGTGTATGCTTACCTATAAATCTGGCGGGTGTGCTCCCCGCCTTCCCTTTTGTTTCCTGCTCTTTTTTGGAACTTTGGTTTTGTAAGTTCTCCCCTTATTAAAGCTGATATTGAGCTAAAAACAAACAAACAAACAAACAACAACAACAACAAAAAACAAAAGGAGAAGAGGAACACTCGGCTCAGTACAGGGCCAACCAGCCCTTCCACAATTGCCTCATCTAGCATCAGCTTTCATGACGTTTGATTTGGCTGAATAATACAAATCTTCATTTTAGTTCTTCCTTTCAAGGTACTAAGCCAATTCAACCTCCAGGCATGCTTCGGTTCAGAGCTGATGAAGTCCCCAGTTTCTTTTCTCATCTTACTGTGAGGAGTTGACAATGATCTTGCGAGGAGGAGGAAGACCAGCAGCAGGAAAAAGGGTTGGAGGGCTGGAAGGAACTTGAATAACAGCCCCCTGATTGGAAGCCTCTGGCCTGGGAGTTGCCCTGGTCTGGACTCCAACTCCTAGACTGTCATGCACTGACCCCTCCCCTTTTATGAGGGCCAGGACCACTCCCACAGACTTAATCTTCTTGCACTAGAAAAAAGGTACACGTCACGTGGTTTCCTGTTTGCACGGGCTCTTCGTTCCACCATGCGGTCTTGGTCTACCCAAGTGCTGCACTTATTAAACACGGGCATTTTAATTTGGTTTGATTGGAGCTTCTTGCATTGGTGGAGAGGTTTTTCTTAAAATTAAACCAAACAGATGGAGGTTCCCACCGAAAAGGGTCTGTTGGCCCAAGGCTGCCTTCTGCAAAACGCCCTTCTCACGTGCCCTCCACCAGGCAAGTTCAACTTCACTCAGTGAGTTTCTCTTTTTAAACTGCCTTGCCCTTAGGGTCTTGGGGTGACCCATTCACTTTTCGGGTTTTCCCGCTGAAGTCGCTGGACTTCAGCCTGATCCACATGGCGAAAACCAGGGGCTTTTGCCGAGATAGGACTCGAGAGAGACATCCCTCACTCATTACTCATGCACCTCCGTTTTGACTCAAGGGCTCTGTTCGGTGGACGCATTGCAACAGGCTTGAGTCACACAGGCATCCACATTTAAAACAGGTTTCTTGCGATTCCAAGCTGATTCCTAAACACCCTTTGGCTGCCTTTTTATGAAAAATCATTTTAATTGGGGTTATCTAACCTAAATTAACAATGCTCCAAAAGCCAATGGTTTCTAAATTTCTAACCACGTTCTCCTCCTGCCCCCAATCCCCCCCCCCCCTTATTCAGTGCTCTCATCCCACCTGCCGGGTACTTCCACTCTGCTTCCCAGCTTCTGGCCCCCTCCCTGCTCTCTAGCACAGGCTTCCAAAAGTGCTTGTCTGTCTGTTGAAATGATGTGGCCACACTATGCCTGTGTGAATGTGTAAATGTGTTTTCATAATGTGCTCAGTCTATGTAAATGTGTTTTTGTGATGTGCTCAGTCTATGTAAATGTGTTTTTGTGATGTGCTCAGTCTATGTAAATGTGTTTTTGTGATGTGCTCAAAATACTCCTTTTAATCTTCTTGCACCTACTAGCATTGCTAGACTGTAGCTAATTGGATAAAATACACACCTAAATTTAGCTTATATGCCCAGTTTAAATAACAGGTAATGCTACCTAGTTCTCAAGTGCCTTTACAGATCTGAGGACATGGCATTTTAACAACAGACATGCAGCTTCTGTAGCACCCTTTAGCTCCTCCAAAAAGACAGAAGACCTTTTGCCTCCAGGCCTTGCCTCTGGGTTTCGCAAAGCAACCCACACAACAGAAAGTGGCCTTCCACCTCTTCAGCTTCCTGGATGCCTCATCCTGCCAAGACAGGTAGACTAGCCCCCCCCCCCCCAACCCCCAAGGAAAAATCTTTGGGCCTCTTGTACTCAGCAGCTAATGGCAAGCACTGGTTCTAAGACTGATGTTCTCCAAGGACTAAGGAGAGGATTTGGGATTGCCTGCATAGCTAAAAAAAAATCTGTCTCAATTTTACTCATTTATTCCTCCTAGATCTGTCTAATGGCATTTGACAACTTAGGGTACTGATAACTTATTACTTCATCTATGACATTTAATGAAGTTTCCTGCTAAAATACAGACAGGTATGCCTCTTTAACAGGCTTCATAGTCCAGGATTAACAGGTTTCAGGTGTGTCTTCAGAGGGTCAGGGTTTCCAATTTAAAGTTCTACTTCAATGACCCCAGCCAGTTTCAAGCATATTTTACAGGTCACTCCTGCTGCCTGGGCCAAGACCAACTCACAATGTGCTCTCCAGATAAACAGATGCTGCTCCAGCCACTCCTCTCGCTGAGTGTGAACGCATGAACTCTCAGCTCTCCCCTCTCCCACGTCGCCCCATGCCCACAGGAAGTAGCCAGACTTGAGCCAATGCCCCTTTATCCAAAGAGAGCCTAAAATGTTGGTCTTAAATATCACCTCAGTTCCTTGTCACACCTCTATATCCAAAGAGTCTGGAATGTAGTATTAAGGTGGAGGTGTCACTTCAGCTCTTTAACACCCCTATATCCAAGAAGTCTAGGATGGTTGGAAGCCTCTGGCCTGGGAGTTGCCCCCGTCTGGACTCCAACTCCCAGCCTGCCAAGCACTGACCCCTCTCCCAGGGAGGGTCAGGACCACTCCCACAGGCTATTTAGGCTTGCACCGGAAAAAGAAACACATGGTTTTGGGTTTATGTGGGCTCCTCTTCCTGCCTTGCTGACTTGGTCCACCCGAGAATGCCGCATTTATTAAACACGGGCATTTTAATTTGGTCTAATCTGGTTTGATTGAAGTTTCTTGCGTTGGTGGAGAGTCTTTTCTTAAGATTAAACCAAACACTCCCCTGGCCTTTGAAGCCCTGCACTAAGGCCAACTGAGGCCAGAGGCAGGCAGCAGAGCCGACACAACCTGTTGTGGTGTGGCTTTGTCTGCATAAACAAGATGATCATTTGAAGATAATAAATGTTTACTCTGTTGTTCCTCAATCCTAACATCTTTTTTTATTAGTGTATATTCCTTCTTCATAGTGCTGGGTTTTATAAAGAAAATTTCTTTGAAGTTATTGTGTCCCTTGATCATATTACCCTTCCCACATTCTCTCCTTTGACCCCTTTCCCCCTCCCACTAGTCTCTTTCCTTCTTGTCTCCCTTTGACTTTCATGTCATATCTTTACAAAATGTTTTTATGTACTCATGCCAGATAGAGGATCCACAAAGTAAAGAAAACATGGCGCTTCTTTCCTAGTCTTGCTCATTTCACGTGATAATGATGCTATCCACTTGCATAGCTTCCCCCCAAATGACATAATTTCATTTTTCTTCATGGCTGGAGTAAACTATGTTCTTTATCTGTACCGTTTTCTTTTTTTTTTTTAATTTGTTGCATGCCCACTGATTTTTATTACTTATATGTTGTGAACAGAACAGTGAGAAACACAGAGACACGAGTATCTGTGCTGCGTGACTTGGCTCTTTGGTTGTGTAATCAGGGGTGGTATAGCCGGGCTATATTGGAGTGCTATTTTCAGTCTTTTGAGGAAACTCTACAGTGATTTCCACAGTGGCCAGATCAGTTAGTGTTATGCCCAGATCACAGCATTCCCCAAAAACTAACTAGGAGACCAAGTCCTGTATGTAAAAGCAAAGAGCCTTTATTCTTAATCAAGTTCAAACTTGGACTCTCTGTATGTCCAATGTATTGGTGTGATCGGGGAGCCCCATCTCAGTTGGGTGAGGTTTTTATAATAGCAGAGGTTGGGGTGAGGGATTTTTAAGGCTCAGGACCCCTGATTGGCTGACATTTGTCTAGGGATGTCCTGGCGCAAAGGGATGGGTGCGTGCTGGCAGGTGATCCTAGCTACCAATGGTTGGAATTTCCTTTGGATGGTCTGTTCCTGGGTGGTGCCTGGGTGGTCTCAGTTTGTAGTCTTTCTTGAAACCAGGTATTGCCTTAGGGTAAACTACTGAGAATGTCAAGGCTGGGTCTTACCTTAGCGTTACCACAACAACTTATAGGGGCTCCTTTACCCAATCCTTATCAGCATTTGTGGTTGCTGGTTTTCTTTACAAAACCCATTCTGACCAGTATGAGATAGAATCTCAACGTGACTTTATTTTCAGTTCCTTAATAACTAAAGATGTAATTATTCAGCCACAAATAAGGCTGCACTTCTGGGTTCTAGAGCCATGCATGTGCAGACATGCCCTCAGGCAATTGCCTGAGTGTTAAAGGGCCCCAGTGACCCTTGTGCACGCATGCATGGTTCCATCCACATATGACTCAGCTAAACCCTTGTGCACGTGTATGAGCCTGTCATCTGTGTCATCAGCATATGACGTAGTCACACCAACTCCCTGTGCACATGTGCTAGGCAGCTTTTAAAAAGCTGGATGCGCTATCTTCCTCTCTCTCTCTGCACACCGATTCCCCAGGCCTGTGCACACCCCCTCTAATAAACTCCGAAGCGGGTTTGTAGCATGTTCCGTGTTTCCTTCTCTCTTGCGCCAGGTAATTTCAAAAGATACTGGGAATTTTTCATGTTTATTGACTATTTGTATTTCAATTTTTAAGAACTGTTTATATCTTTAGTTTCTTCATAGATTTTTTTTTGTTTTCATGGTTCTTTACATATGCTAAATGTACTGACAGAATATAGCTGGCAAAGGTTCTCTACCATTTTCTCCAGAGAGGCTACCTCTTTTTTAATTTTTTCTCTAGTTGCAAGGAAGTCTTTCAATTTCATCTAAACAATTTTCCGAACTATTTGAGTTCCTTTCAGAAAGTCTTTGCCTAGGCCTATGTCTTGAATTGTTTCCCCTCTATTCCCAACAGTGTCAGAGTTTCAGGTCTTCTGGTAAGTGAGGCCTTTAACTCATTTTGAATGGACTTCTGTTCCAGTGTGAGAGAGAGCTGCCTGCTTTCATCCTTCTAAGTGCATATGTCCACTTTCCCCAGCACCATTTCTCAAAGGACTGCCCTTCTTTTCAGTGTATGCCTTTGAAAACTTTGTCAAAATTCAGCTGCTATAGTCTACTATATATATATACACACATATATATATGTATATATATATAAAATCTGAAGATTACACACACACACACACACACACACACACACACACACACAGCCCCACCATTGCCAATGCCATGCTGTTTTTGTTACTACATTTCTATAGTCACTACAGAGTATTGCTTACACTACAGTAGTGTATTTTGGGATTAGGTGATACCTTCAATTTTGTTCTATTTTCTTGGGATTGAATGGACTATCCAGGAACTTCTGTGCTTGTTTATAAATTTTAGGAATGTTTTTCTATTTCTGTAAAGGCTGTCATTGGAATTGTGATGGTGATTACACTCAATCTATAGCTCACTTTTGATAATATAGCTATTTTCACTGTAAAGCATTGCACCATCAGTGAGTATGGAGATCTACCTCTCTTCAAGTTTCTTCTTCAATTTCTTTCTTCAGCGTTTTAAAATTTCCATTGTAGATTTCTTCTACTTCCTCTATTAGGATTATTCTTAGGTAGTAAAGCATATTAATATAATCCCATATAATCCCAATTGCATATGAGATTGCTTTCCTGATTTCCTTCACAGCATGCCTATTGTTGGTATAGAAAGGCATCTGTTGTAGATGGTCTTACATCCTGCTATCCTGTGAAAAGTATTTATCAATTATAAGAGTTTTCTACCAGAGCATTTGGGTTTCTTATTTACAGGAATCGCATCAGCCCAATAACAATGGGTGACTTCAATACTCCATTCTCACCAACGGACAAGCCATCCAAAAATGCAACAGAGAGATATGAGAGTTAAATGACATTAGAGATCATGTGGATGTGATAGACATCACAGGGTATTTTCAACTCTGCAGGATAGCATTCTCCCTATCGGTTATAGAGAGTTCTTTAAAATAAACGGCATTCTGTAAATGTGAAATAAGTCTTAATAAATACCAATACATTGAAATAATCCCTGATATTGTATCTGACGAGAATGAAATAAAACTAGAAGGCGATCGTAATAGAAATGATAGAACACACACAAATTAATAGAGAATAAATAAAACGTTATTAAATGATGTGATGGGTTACTGAGGAAGTCAGGAAAGAAGTCTATAGCTATAATTTCTTGTGTGTGCAGGCTTGGGTGCTGCGTTTCACCCTACAGTGTGACCATATTGGTGTTCAGTAGTGATTAACGGGCCATGACTGTGAACCCAAGCCACAGACATTTCAGCTTAGACAGCCTGCCCCAGCGATCACTGCCTTGCCGTGATGACCCAAAGACAAGGACAGAGGCCCATGAGATGTCATGTTTCCTTTGTGTAGGGCTAATGACCACATAATGTAGTTTGGGAAGGATCTAGAAGCTTCTTACAGCTATCTTATATAGTTGGGGGAGGCTGGAGTCTTAGCATTAGTGTTACCTGTTGAGGATCTCAAAAGTTTTTTTGATTTCTAAGAGGTTCAGCTAAAACAGGCCTTTACTTTACAGTTTGTCAGACGCTGATCTTGGACTCAATTTAGATCAGGTAAATTTGATCCAGCCCTACTCTGGGTCATTATTACAGTCAGTGTGATTCCACCTGGCCTCTCAATGTCCTTTGCGATGAGGGCTGGGTATCTGCCCTCAAGTTCCCTAGATGGGTGCTGGTTTATGGTCTCTTTGGTGGCAGACAACCCTGGCTCTTGGGGGTAATAGCCCCAACACTCTTCAGTTTCTGCTCACCTTGGCAGCACTTCACTCTGGATTAAACAGGCTGCAAAACGAGTTTCCAGTTGCAGTTCCAGGTAGTTAAATTGCACACCCAGGTATATGCATGGCAGGAAAAGTGGGTGAAAGGTCATGGGACATTCATTAGCTCAGCAGCTTTAAAGAATCAGGCTACAAGTGCACCCAGAACAGAAATGTCTTCAGGCTCCACCAGCTGGGACTTCCATCTTTCCATCATTTTATGGTTTTTCCTTGTTTCTTTTCTTCTCCTCCTTCCTTTCTTCATCTCTCTCTTCCTCCCATCTCCCCTTCCCTGTGTCCCACCATCTCTCACTTCCTTTCTCTTTCCTCTCCCCTCTGTTCCTCTTTGCAATGCTGTGACTCAAACCCAGGTCCTGGTGTGCTAGGCAAGTACTCTCCCAATGATCTGCACCCCTGGTTGGCTCCTCATTGTTTCTTTGTTAATTTCTTTTCTTTTTTTTTTTTTGGTTTTTCGAGACAGGGTTTCTCTGTGGCTTTGGAGCCTGTCCTGGAACTAGCTCTGTAGACCAGGCTGGTCTCGAACTCACAGAGATCCTCCTGCCTCTGCCTCCCGAGTGCTGGGATTAAAGGCGTGTGCCACCATCGCCCGGCTTCTTTGTTAATTTCTGTTTTACCCCCCCACTCCTCCAGTTTACTTCTTGTTCTTTTTCTGATGAGTCGGGCATTTGCTCACCCAGTGTGTTCTAAGGAATGGCTGTCTGCATTTTTTGCATAAGTCTGAACTTTAGACAAGAAAACTTTGTTCAGATCTGTTCAGCAGTGTGTGCTTGCACCAAAACTTGGGAAGACACCAGTTACAATTAAGCTACGGTGACATGATGTTCCCTTAGGCAGTCTGGATTTGGAAAATAAACATAAGCGCTTTCTCTATTAACCCTCATTGTGCTTAGAGACCTGTATGGTCTTGTCTCTCAGCAGATGGAGTGAGGAAATGGAAAATTCCATAGTTTGTCACATGATTCCCAGCGAGGCTGGCAATGGGCTCTCAAGCTAGCAAGACCTCATGGTAGGTAGCACTGAAACTTTTGCAGCTTAAAATAGGGGATCCCGAAGGAGTAAGTTCACTGAGGACGCGTGTGTCCAGTCAGCCAATGGGCATTCACCAAAGAAGAAATGTCTGTTGAAGGTCTACTACACATGCTCAGCCCACAGCGAAATATAAGCAGCTGCTGGCTATTCTAACAAGACAGTTAAATCAAGTAGAAACACATCCCAAATGTATGCAGACCGAGGCAGGAGGGAGAAGGCTTTTCTTAACACTATAAGTGAAGACAGCACAAGGGTGTGGGCCCTCTTCCCACCCTACAGGAATAGCAGCATTTTGTAGACAGGGTGCTTCTCCCTTTAATATGTGGCTTCCAAGACCATCTGAGATCATCTTCATCCCAGCTAGACAATGGGAAGGGCTTCAGAACATTAGCACAAAGTACAGGTGTGGAAGGTCCTTATGAGCTGGGTTACAACAGATGTGTATCCAAACTCACTGGTTAGAATTCAGAATGTGAGCCAGGAGATGGTGGCACATTGCCTTTAATCCCAGAACTTGGGAGGCAGAGGCTAACCTGGTCTACAAGAGCTAGTTCCAGGACAGACTCCAAAGCTACGGAGAAACTCTGTCTCAAAAATAAAAAAAAAATGTTGACAACTTCTAGACAATGAAAAATCTTGATTATGTCTCAAACCCAATCAGCCAACCAGCCAACCTAGGGCCTTGTTTAAGCAGCATAGGCTTGGTTACCGATCTACATTCCCTGCCTTTGGGGGCTTGCATGTTCAACGGCACACGTTGTGGAGGTCAGAAGACAACTCTGTGGGATTTGATTCTTTCCTTCTGCCATACAGGTCCTGGGGGTTAAATCAGGTCATCAGGTGTGGTGATTCTCTTGCAGGCTTTACAGCAAGCAGTCAGGGAAAAAATGAGGGTGAGGTAAGTATGAATCTTGGCTCAGCCCGATTTTACTGTAACTTGTGCTGGGCAAGAACTTTTAGAATCTGACCCATATAATTTTACTTCAGCCATATTTGAGCACATCACAATTTTTGAAAAAAAAAAAAAAACTATTCTGATAACAACTCAATGTTGTAGGGAGGTTGCTTGTTCGTTCCGGCCGCCCAGAACTGAAATAACCACACAGATACTGTATTATTTAAATCACTGCTTGGTCCATTAGCTATAGCTTCCTACTGGCTAACTCTTACATCTTAATCTAATCCATCTTCATTAATCTGTACATTACCACGAGGTTGTGGCCTACCAGCAAAGTTTCAGCGCATCTGTCTCTGGTGGGGCTACATGCTTCTCCTAACTTCTTCTTTCTCCCAGCATTCAGTTTAGTTTTCCCCACCTACCTAAGTTCTGCCCTATCAATGGGCCAAGGCAGTTTCTTTATTCACCAATGGTATTCACAACGTACATAGGGGAATCCCACAACAATTTAATCCCAAATGCACAACAATTTTAAGATATTGAAGTACATATGGCTTCATCCATAGGATGGGTCCTTGTTGGCTTAGAAACAATGCTCAGGGTAATGGTCTAGGGAGACTGAGGGAAACACAATGCCTGTGGGTGTTGGGATTGGCCTGGCACTAAGGAGAAGTCACTTAGGCTGTTAGAAAGCACAAGTGATATCATTCCTAACAGTGGGTTTGTGGTCTAAAAGCAATGCTCCAGATTTAGGGGGAAAGGGTCTCCGGTAAGTAAAAGCATAAATTATGGGAGATAAGGGCAGAGCCTGTCTCATCAGTCAGCAAAGATCACCAGATTGTAAACAACATCATTCCTGGCGTTCCAGGAAGAGCGGTTACACACCTCATTCCACTGAAGAGGTGTTTACCTTTCCTGGTTTCTCCAGTCCTTATCTGTATGTGCACCGTGCCTTTTTGCCTTTTACAGTCTTGGCTTCTTTCCCTGCTGAGCTTTCTTGTTAGTCTCTGCATCCACAAGTTCATGACAGCAGCTCTACTGCAGAAATCACAGTACCTTTTTTTTTTCTTTTTCTTTCTTTTTTTTTTTTTAATTTTCAAGGCAGGGTTTCTCTGGAGTCTGTCCTAGAAACTAGCTCTTGTAGACCAGGCTGGCCTCGAACTCACAGAGATCCGCCTGCCTCTGCCTCCCGAGTGCTGGGATTAAAGGCCTGCACCACCACTGCCTGGTTTAGAAATCACAGTACTTTCTAAGTACTGGGTGTGAGCATGCACTTTTGAGGCTCTTTCCCAGGTACATTGTTTGGCAGTGAGCAGAAGTCTGTGGGTCACTTCTAGGTAGAGGCAGTAAATGTGTATCTTGGAAATGCACTTTCTCTGAGCTGTGTGACTTCCAGTGAAGACCTGGGGATGACCGAGGACAGGGTAGCAATGCTGATTAAGGAGCCGCTAAGGAGATAGATTGTCCTAACCCACATGCTGGTTGGCATGTGTGAGAGAAAATGCCCTGATGCGCTGTACCACCAAGACTCTGAGTTTAGCTTGTCCAGATTAACAAGGGCTTGCAGGCAGGAGGACGGGTGCTATTCCAGGAGTAAGAGAAGGTCGAATTTATATGCCTAAGGGTAGGAGTCACCTCATAAGACACTCTTCTTGCTGGATCTGGGGACGGACAGTGATGTTATTTAACAGGCACTGTGGAGTGTGACTTTCTTCTCCGCCTCACCACTGTCAAGTCTGCGAGCCGAGGAAGAACGTGGATAGATTTGTCTGACTTTGGAGGAAAGGGCATCTCAAGGAGTAAGACAACAGATCTGGGGTTTGACTCATGCACAAGCATGAAGACCTGGGTTTGAATCCCCAGCACCCATGTAGAAGCCAAGTGTGGTGGTGTCTTCCTGAAACCTCTAACCTATATGTGTACACCAAGGACCAGGTAGGCAAACACACACACACACACACACACACACACACACACACACACACACACACACACACAGAGAGAGAGAGAGAGAGAGAGAGAGAGAGAGAGAGAGAGAGAATGTAATAAGAAATTAGAAAACAAATCCATCCATCCAAGTTTAGTATGGTGCCCTAATGAATTAAATTGGTGTTACTCACAGAAACGTGGGTGAGGGGTTACCTACAAAAGCATGGCCAACATATGGGCAACTACACCACCAAAATAAAGTCTCTCCCCAGAAGCACCCATAAACAACTTCTGTATTTTGAGTGAGAGGAAGGGCCTCATAAGGCTGGTGAACACCGATGAGGTGCCTGTAGGAGTCCCATACAGTCCTGGTGTGCCACGTGTGAAGTATGTTGTGTCCTAGTGAGCCCGCTCCTCCACAAAGAGCATTAGTGGGCCCAGTCTTGTGGGCCTGGTGTGGGTAATCACATTTCTCTGATTCCAGAGTTCCAAAAAAGAGAGACCAACCAGTTGGAAATTCTTTTCATTCCTGGAGGAGGGAGGGGTTACTGGGTGTTGAGGCCATGGTCTTGTTCTCTCTAAGAACACAGCCTATCAGTGAATCATAACCCCGGCTGTACTAGTAGTGTAGGTAGGGCAAAAAGTTTCTCTGTGGGCAGTGTTAAACCCACCCACCAGGTGTGCGAAGGGATCCTGGAGATCAGTTTCTCTTAAGTTATCTTTTGTACATATTGATTATGAATTGATTTCAGGAGTGCCGGAGGTTGAATTCTAGTTCTTATACATGCTAACCACATGCTCTACCACTGAACCACATTCCCTGGTTGTGAAATTTGTCTTGCCAGATGAGAAGGTTGACAGGTGTACACAAAGGCAAACTTTAGGTGATAATAGCAGCATAAATTGTGATGTGAAATATTTCACATTTTAAAGTTAATTAATTTTTTTTGTACTGGAGATTGGACACAAGTTCTCTCATGCTATACAGGCATTCAACCACTGAGCTATATCCCCAGTCTTCCTTTTACATTTTGAGACAGGGTCTCACTAAATTCACTAGATTGCACACGGTGGCCTTGAACTTGCAACCTTCGGCCTGAACTTCCCAAGCAACTAGGATTATGGGCCTGCACCTGGTTCTCTTTTAGTTTTGAAAGGTTGAATCTCACCCAGGTGGGTCTTAACATTTAGTTTTGAGCAGTTCTCATCCTCAGCCTCTCAAGGAGGTGGGACTAACAGCTGGTACCGCAATGCTCAGCTTTGGAGTCTTACCCCGACACCGACGATTTTTCTTCATTCTGTTTTATAGTTTGTGGCTGGCTGTGACTCTGAGCACATGGACTTGGTGTGCAGTCACATGTAAGAGCTTATGGTCAGGAACGTGCATACTCTATAGCTCAGAAGTGCCTCTTGAAAACCTGAGACCCCCTTCTCAGAAATTTAACTACTGAAGGAGTAAGAATTTAGCGTGGTGGTGCACACCTTTAATCCCAGCAGTTGGGAGGCAGGAGCTGTTGGATCTCTGTGAGTTCGAGGCCAGCGTAATCTACTGAGTGAATTCCAGGACAGGCTCCAAAGCTATACAGAGAAACCCTGTCTTGAAAAAAAAAAAAGAAAGAATGAGAAAAGAAGAATAAGAACATAGTCTTCAAGATTTCACAGAGACAAAAAGGCAAAACAAAAATCAAAAAATGAAAACAAAATAAAATGGCTCTTTAGGAGGATAGACTCCTGACTTTGATAATCAGAAGGCACATGGCAAGACTGGCAGTCCTTGAAGCTCATTGGCCAGTCTGCCTAGCTGAGTCCATGAGCTGCAGATTCAATAAGAGACCCTGTCTCAAAAAAAGGCTGAGGATGACTGAGGAAGATGCTTGACACTGAACTCTGACTCCAGTCTGCACACATCCTCACAAATGTGTATACACCACACACAATCACACACAAACACTCATGCAATCACACACACTCATATACACAATCACACATACACAGTCACATACAGTCATACACACATAATCACACACACAGAGACAGAGAGAGGTAGAGGCAGTTGGAGAGACATAGAATAAACCAGGTTCTTTTTTTAAAAAAAATTATTGATTAATTTAAAATAATGTGAGAACATTTTTCTTCCAGTCATAACCAGTTTGATCATATACAAACTTTCTTTCTGAGATTCTTGCTTCACAAAGGCTCCGCAGATTGTTAGAGGCCTCACAACCCATGAAGCCCTCTGCTGTGGTCTTTATTTCTTCCTTCGCATTTTGAATCGATCTAGCCAATCCCCTGGAGGACAGAGATGTGCTTCCTAATGAAAAACTTCTCATATGAAACTGCCCGTCCTCCTTTTCTTCTTCCTTCCCCAGGATCCATCCTTAGACCCAGAACTTCTTTTGCAATTTCTCTGCCATTTATTGATCCCACATCTACCCTCTCTTAATTTCCTTCTATAAAAGCAGATTCTGAAACAATTAATTTAAACAATTTAAATCAGACAAAAACCACCCTTTCTCAATAAAGGGTGACTATTTCTTTGATTCATTTTATTGAGTTCCCGATATTAACTACACTGTTTCTACAACCAGATGTTTGGTAGCAGGAAATGTTAGGGCCACTAAATAAGATTTCCTATCTTACTGGCTTTCTCAGTAAAATGCATCCCTATTTTTTCCCTATATTCCTTACATATAGAATGACACATCTAAGTGTTGTGTGATATTTTGCTTGTGTTCCGAAAAAAATAAAGTTTGCTTGTAGTCAGAGGGTGGAGCTAGACACTAGTTAAGCATAGAGGTCTGGAGAACTCTCCAGAGAGGAAATGGGGAACGGTAAGGCTGGGCAGAGAGAGGATCTCGGCCCTTTTGGTTGGAGAAATCACGGAGATAAAAAGTCACTGGTGGCTACTCCCGGTTCTTTGATCTTCTGGGTTCTTATCCCCATATTTGACTTCTGATTTTCTATAGGATTAATCAGATGAAGTGCTAACAGATGAAGTATTAATCTAATAAAATGATCAGTTCCTGTTTCCTTTCTGTACAGTCCTCCAGACCTCTATGGTTAATTAGTGGCTAGTTCTGCCCTCTGACTCCAAACAAGCTTTATTTTGTCAAAGCACAAACATGATATCACACACATATGAATGGAAATTTTTAATTCAGTTACTTAATTTCTAGTGAGAACACAGGAAGAAAGCAATTTTGAATCATACAACAATAGTTTGTTTGTAAGGTCTACTTATTAGCAAACCCAAACATATGCCCATATATCTTTCCTATGGAACACAAAAAGTCAAGGGCAAAGTTGATACTATATTTGTAAATGGTGATTCAGTGTTTTAACTTACTAAGAAATGACTCAGACTTTTTATGAATATGTATGTCAACTTAATTGGAATTATGTAACTTTAAGATTTTAAACCACCAAAAGTTCATTTATATTCCAGCATGACAGCATACACTCATAATATTTGGGAGGCTGAGTCAGGATGACCATGACTTCACAGCCAGCCTGGACTACAGGGTAAGTTCCAGTTCTCAATAAGATTATGGGAGAAGAAGAAAGAGGAGGAGGAAGCCCATAAATAACTATTTATCCCATTTATCCTACTTATTTTAATGATTCTATCCATAGATTAGTTATGATACTGAGATGTTAGATAAATATAGTCCTTATTTCAAGTAATAACATGCTAAAGAACCCCAACCTCTAAGAGCTAAATTGCTGATTTTGATACACACACACACACACACATACACACACACACATTTTAATTTATTTTTGTGCATTGGTGTGAAGGTGTCAGATTCCAGGGAACTAGAGTTACAGACAGTTGTAAGCTGCCATGTGGGTATTGGGAATTAAACCCAGGCCCTTTGGACAAGCAGCCAGTGCTCTTAATTATTGAGCCATCTCTCCAGCCCTGGATATATTTTTAAAATACACCTCTAAGTACTCCTGTTCATTTACTTTTCTTATTTTGAGAATGCATCTTGTCAGAGAGCCCTTGCTGGTCCGGAACTTGTATTTGATGGGCTCAAACTCATGGTCCTTTTGTTTCAGCTTGTCCTGGAGGTGGGCTTAGAGTTGTACTACCATGCCTAGCTTTGTATGGGTTCTAGAGATTTGAGCCAAGGTCCCCATACTTGCATGGCAAACTCTTTCACCTCTCACCTCCTCAGTCCTGTGGTTATTTATTAGACAAGATCTTTCTATACAGTGCAGGTTGGATTTCAGCTCTTCGTCATTCTACGTTATCTCAAGCGCTGGACTGACGGGCATGTGGCACCGTGCCTGGGTTCAATACGCTTTGACTTGTGCTATTTTTACCTTCAATGGGTTTATAAAAATGTAATCCTGTAGCAAGTTGCCGGGACGATGTTAATATGTATGTGCTTATAACTCTTGTTAAGTAAGCAAAGTAAATATTGGAATAGAACATATAAAACCAGAGCTTTGGTGTGAGACCATTGCTTTGATTCATTTTTATTGAGTTTCTGATTTTAAGTACACGGTTTCTACAACCAGGTGTTTGGTAGCAGGAAATGTTAGGGTGACTAAAACTGTTGCTGACCAATGACTTTCCTAGGGATTGTGTCTCTCTCATTCTCCCTCATTTCCTCACCCCCCCTTTATTTTTGCAGTTGTGGGGATGGAGTCCAGGGCCTCGTCCATGGTCATCAAATACTTTACTGCTGACTTGCAACCCCAGTCCTCGGATCTTCTAAAGAAGAAAGGATTTTGCCTAAAGTCGCAGCTACACAGGAGGCCAAAGGTAGGAGGATCTCAAGGTCCTCTAGGTATAAGATCAGCTTGAGCAATACAGCAAAACCTGCAAATTAAGCAAATTAAAATCTTTGCACCTGCTTGCGTGATCGTGTGGTAATCATACCCAAGAGCCTTTATGGATCTAAAAGGTTGTAGCTATGCTCCCATACCTAATAACAGATGGATTTAATGTAAGTGTCAAATAGTTCATCAGAGAAGTGAGCTACTTCATTGAAAGAAGTAGCTCTTTTCAATGTTACCCATCCCCCAGCCAAAGAGTTCTACAGGCAGCCAGTTCATGGAAGTAGGCGTACAACCAATAAGAAATGTTTCAACGTATGGATGGTTCTGAATGTGGGAGCTGCCCTGTCCTCATGGCCCAGAGAGCAGCTGTGACATTATGATGGCATTGTGGGATAGCTGTGCCACATGCTTGTTCGGTGGGACCTTGAATAGGTTACTTTTCTTCTTTTGTTTTCTCTTCCCACCTCCCACCCTCACTGGGTCTCACAATGTTCCTGAGCTAGGTTTCAAACTCATGGGCTCAAGAATTCCTCCCACCTCAGCACCCTGAGTAGCCAGGACAGAAGTGTGAGCCACCAACCCATACCGGCTCATTTTGGTGATGATCTAAAGAGTTAGAAATAATTTTCTTGGATGCCAGAAAAATCCTGACCTGAAATCCTCCTGAAGGAACTGGCTTATGGCCAGGGAAATCCTGCCCTTCAGAACTACAAGATAATAAACTTACATCATACAATGCCTTTTTGAGCTGCTAAGAAGGCTCAGCAGAGAAAGGTGATTGTCGCCAAATATCGAGAACTGAGTTCATTCAGTCCCTGAGAACTGCATGGTAGAGCGAGAAAACCGACTCCACAGCTGTCCTCTGACTACTGCTGCACATGCACCGACTCCACAGCTGTCCTCTGACTGCTGTTGCACATGCACCGACTTCCACAGCTGTTCTCTGACTGCTGCTGCACATGCACCGAATTCCACAGCTGTCCTCTGACTGCTGCACATGCACCGACTTCCACAGCTGTCCTCTCACTGCTGCACATGCACCGACTTCCACAGCTGTCCTCTGACTGCTGCTGCACATGCACCGACTTCCACAGCTGTCCTCTGCTGCACATGCGCTGACTTCCACAGCTGTTCTCTGACTGCTGCAATGCACTAAATGACTTCTCTTTCTCTATATCCTGGTTTATCAAAAATCTTGGATTCCTATTTATTAATAGTATTTGGAACTCAGAATCTTAGACCTGAATATATATATTTTTTAAATTCTCAGCCTGTGACACTCCTCACTTATTTTCTGCTTCTGAAATATCTACAGGTTGCTGAATTCTCTCATACAATACATATGCACACATATTATAAAACTAACATATAATATTACATATATGTATATATACTCTATAGCAGCCCACTTTGTGGTCTCCTAAGAAACATCTTTCAAAGCCATTAAATCCTCCCCTCCTTTGATGTTAAGAGTTTGTTTATATGTCCTGATTGGCCTTGAACTTGAAATCTTCCTGCATCTATTTATTTATTTATTTTTTCGAGACAGGGTTTCTCTGTGGTTTTGGCGCCTGTCCTGGAACTAGCTCTTGTAGACCAGGCTGGCCTCGAACTCACAGAGATCCGTCTGCCTCTGCCTCCTGAGTGCTGGGATTAAAGGCATGCGCCACCACCACCCAGTCTCCTGCATCCTTCTTAAGATCAAGGACCACAGGTTTGCACCAATCACACTGGGTCTCAATCTCCATTTATGTCTATTTTGATATTTGTCCTGTTTATTGAACTTTTAATTAAAATATCCATGTGTGTTTCATTTTGAAAGTTTTACGTGGTTGGTACCCTTTCAAATCTGCTGCCTTCTTCCTCTCTGCGGAGGTTTCATTCACCGTTGCAAATCTGAGCTGGTTTGACCATCCTTTTCTTCTGTAGCTGGATTACCTGGAGCGCTCCAGGCTGAGCCACACTGCTGGCTATGCCTGGTGATCTGCTCTCAAGGAGAGTGCTTTCCTCTTTCTTTGCCATTTTACAGTCTGAGCTCATGGTTAGTGGGGCTTCCTTCCTTCGGAGATTCCCTGCGGTTTCATTACGTGCATTTAAAGAAAGATTTTAGTTCCAGAGTATATAACCCAGTGGGAAAGCCTCTGTTTCAGTGTGTGGGCCCCTGAGTTCTATCCCCCAGCACCACAAAAGTAAAATAAATAAGCCCTATGGACATTTGTGTTTATCTGGGGGACTGTTCAATCTTTCAGTTCCCCATGTCTCCTAGACAAAAACTTGAGAGTAAACAGTCACTGAGAATTGGCTCTCAGCACACAGCAGCAACACTGGGGTCTGGGTCGGGAGCTTGCTGAACACACTGGTTGCTTTGCGCAGTCTCTCTGAGATAGTTGGTAAGAATCTTTTTTTTGGGGGGGGAGGGGTTATATTGGAAACTTCAGATGAAAATGGAAACAAACACATCTCAAAAACTAAAAGTCCAGGGGGAGGGCATTGTTTTGGCAGGTCCCCATGCCAAAGTTCTACTTCATCAAAATGCAACTGAGCTCTTACCTGACTTTAGCGAAATCTGGAGAGACCATCACAGCTGAAAATGTCAGCTGGGCCAGTGCAAGCAAGTATGTCCCAGTCCTTACCAGAAAGTGATCAGAAACAACTTAAGGTCAACCGGTGACTTTCCTCTTCTCTCCTCTCCCTGCATCCTACCCCCACCAGTGCCTCACCAGAAAAGTAACTTAGACATTTCTGTTTTTTTTTTTTTTTTTTTTTGTCCTTTTCTGGCAGTAAACCCTCTGAGCAACTCTGGGGATATTTTAGTTTTTATGGAGCTATCTACCTCTAGAATTACAAATAAACCCAGTTTACATTATTTTCTCTTTTCAGATAACACCTCAGTATATAGCCCTGACTGGCCTGGAACTCTCTAGGTAGCCCAGGCTGGCCTCGAACTCACAGAGATCCACCTACCTCTACCTCCTGAGTTCTGGGATTAAAGATGTTCTCCACCACTGTCCGGCAAAAGAGGATCTTAGTAGTTGTGATTTTGCCTTTTGGTAACTGTGAAAAGCGGCTGGGCCAGTCCATTTTAATGATGGTGTCAGGGCTTAGAGATTAAAGTTATTTAAATTTAGGCTTTGCCTCTGCTTGCAGAGCAGGCCCATGTTCTGAGTTCCCATGGAAGCTCTTCCCAGTCAGTGGGTAAGCTGCTCCTGGGTGCCCTCTGGAACTAAATGCTGCCTTTGGGCTGTTTTCAGTACAACCACCCTCTTGGTGGAGATCTGGGATCTGGTCCCCAGGGCAGCATCAGCCACAGTCCAGGCAATCAAGGCACAATTACCGTCTCTATGTTTCTGCTCTGAACTCCTCCCTCCCCAGACTTTATCAGAGAGAGTTGTTCCAGTTCGTTAAACCCAGGGATTTGAAGTCGTCTTAGTCAGGTATATTTACGGCAGAAATCACCTTCAGTCTTTGTGCTTCTCAGGGGCACTGACTTGACAAGTTCACATCTATCTATCTATCTATCTATCTATCTATCTATCTATCTATCTATCTATCTATCTATCTCTATGTATCTATGTATCTATCTATCTATCTCGCTATCTATCTATCTATCTATCTATCTATCTATCTATCTATCTATCTATCTATCAATCATCTATAGCTACCTGTCTATCATCTATCTATCTATCTATCTATCTATCTATCTATCTATCTATCTATCTATCTATCTTTTGGGTATGGTCTATGTAGCCCAGACTGGCCTCAAAGACTAGATCCTCCTGCTCCAGCCTCCTCAGTGCTGGGATTGAGATTATGTCACCATGCCTACTGTAGCTTCAAAATTCCATCCTATGCACAGTGAATATGGGTGTCTGTGCCACCAGGTTTCAAAGCTAGGCCAAGGTAGAGGTTTGACGTGTAAGGCTGCTGTCCCTCCTGTAGAAAGAGAGATACAGAGGTATACTGCTGCAGCTCAGAGTTCACGCTGTGACCCTGTCCACAGCTCTTCAGTCTCAACTCTGTCATTAATCACTGGCTATCACTTTCTGAATTTCTATCTTCCCAGATACAAGATTGGAAAGTGTGGGAAAGTAGTTCAGTAGAACAGTGTGTGCGTGTGCCTGAGGCTCTGGAATCAGTTGGTCCCTAGCACTCAAAGCAAACCAAAAGAGAACGAAACCACATCCTGCTGTATAAGTTGGGATCATAGCGTCTGTTTCACCTGGTCACCAGTAAGGATTAAACACACCACATATAGAGGCTTAGTATATGTGATGCTGTATGCCATGCCTGCTACCAATAAACAGTGTTCTAGTCCTTCACCTCTCCAGAGACAAAGAACAGAAAATGAGCAGGAGTAAAAAAAAGATTGGCAGGAGCTCCAAATGGGACCCTGGGTCTGGCCACACAATTCTACAGCGTGTTGGCTGTAGGCATGCAGACCTCACCCCAACATTCATTTTCCTTTGTTGTTGATTTGCTAACCCCTTACCTACAGAGCGATGGCGAAGGATAAATGACACCTTGGTATGTGGCCAATGTTTGATTTTTTGGTCAGACCAAATTCAAGTGCATACAAACAGAGCTCCCTCAATAAGCAAGACCCCGACATTTCTCATGTGTAGATGGCACCCGTACAGTACAGCCAGTGGCATGAATAAAACCAGGAGGAAAAATGTGGCCAGAATATAGCAGAGCAGAACACAGTGGCCCAGCTTGGAGAATGTGAGTCACATGCCACCACAGTAAGTGAGAGCCCTAGTATTTGTTTTGGTTGTGTGTGTGTGTGTGTGTGAATGGGGTCATTGTTTTCATCGTTTTTACCTTTCCATGGCATGTAGAACAAGCCCTGCCCGAAGGACCTGTCAGCGATGCTGAATTCTTGGCTCACAGAGTGCCCAGTGGTGGGTGGAAAGGGGAAGGCTGAGTCACTGGTCGGGAGGAACTGGAGAAGGTGTAGGTGGGGTTTTTGTAAGATGGGACTTAATGCTGCTACTTTGAATAAGAATTTTGCACTTGAGGTTTCCATTTAGATAGGAGGGGAAGTATAGAATATAGAAATATAGAGAACAAGGACACTGTGTCTCCCATAGTAGACCAAGAGTGTCTCTTCTGCAGTCTGGAACCATTGGAACGGTCAACAACATCACTGGTTGCTTGGTTTCCCTCACTTTGAAATGACTGTTCACCACATCCTCTGACACAACTCTTCATGCCCTGAAAAGATTGTTCATTGTTCAACACGCTTATTTTATGAGGTAGAGTCTTATTGTGTAGCCCAAGCTAGTCCTTTTTTCTTTTTAACTTTTTTATTGGTTTTACATTTCAACCACAGTTCTCTCTCCCACTAGTCCTTTCACCTGCCATCCTGCTCCCCCCCCACTACCCCCATCCACTCATCCCAAAGGGCAAGGCCTCCCATGGGGAGTCAACAGAGCCTGGCACATTAAGTTAAGGCAGGACCAAGCCCCTCCCTCCCTGCATCAAGGTTGAGCAAAGGCATCCCACCAAAGTGAATGGGATCCAAAAGGTCAACTCATGCACCTCATGCACCAGGGACAAATCCTCGTCCCGCTGCCAGGGGTTCCTCGAATAGACCAGGCTACACTACTGTCTCTCACATGTAGAGAGCCTAGTTGGGTCTCATGCAGGCTCCACAGCTGTGGGTCTAGAGTTCGTGAGTTCTCACGAGTCCAAGCTAGTCTTAAACCTGTGGTCCTCCTGCCTCAGATTCGAGTGCTGGGATTACAGTATGTGCCACCAGCGTCTTCATATATTAACATGACTTTTTGGGGGGTGGTGTGGGGTGGCTGAGACTAGGGTTTGTCATATGTCCCAAGGTGGCCTCTTGAACTCCCTATGCAGCTTCAAACTTGCAGCAATCCTCCTGTCTCTGCTCCTGAGAGCCTGAATTAACAAGCAAGCATCATCACATTTAGTACAACACACTCATTTTTGTGGATAAGAAACTCAAGGTCAAAGAAGTTTGCCACAGGAGAGAGATGTGTTCATGTAGGGGTATATAAGTATGTGTTCATATGGGCCTCAAACACAGCCTGTCATATCACATGACTTGCTGTACCGTGTCTCCTGTGCCTTGTGGCCATAAAATGTCCATGTGGGAAATGTGCCAGTCATCCAGGGTCCTCCACCTGTTAATGACGAACTTTGGGAACTCAGGAAGTCAAGTCTTGTCAAGGAAATGAAACGAAAATATTAAGACTCAAAATGGAGTTGGAAGAGTTCCAGTTGGATCTGATTTGTAATGAGCTGCATGGGAATCCACCCAAGGAACTGCCTCTGAAACATTGTTAACCTCTGCTGACCTCCTATACAATGGACCTCTTCCTCCAAAGTTTACCAGAACCGAGAGGGGACCCAGCCCCTTTCTTAAAAGACACCCAATTTCAGACGGCAACAATGGTGATTCCAGACTAAAAATGATGTCACGTCCATGGCTAAACTTTATCGGTACAGCTGTTATTAGGTCAATCTTGAGACTGCTCAAGGCTGTGGTTTCCCAGGCTGCAGCTCTAATTAGTTTCAAATAAATACAATTTCCCTTGATTCCAAGTAGGCTGACTTCATTCTTAAGGGAATATCCCTTGGAGCTTGGCTCTTCATTTATGAAATGAAGATTGGAAAAAGAATAAAATACAAAGAATTTTATTGGAAGATTTTTCTTTTCTCTTTTGCAGAGTCTCACTGCGTAGCCCAGGCAGACTTGGAATTTTTAATCCTCCTGCTTCACCTGCCCAAGTTTAATTGACGTTATTTTGCAATCTTAAAACAGTAAATGCTCCAGTCAGCTGAGCAGATTTAATGCTCAAAACAAAGAGACTCTTAGCAGAAAAAGCCCGGTAGAGCAGATTCACTGTTTCCAGGCTACTTTCTTTGTGACAACGGGCAGGTGGCTGGGAAACAGAGCCGACGGCTGACTCCTGATGAGTTGTTTCAGGTCACTTTTGGGGATTCTGAATTGAAGCAGAGGGAAAGGTGTTATCATGCAGACTCCAATTATCCCGTTTGGGGAATTTGGCTAACACCTCTCGGGATTCTTCGGTCATATAACTCACCTTCACTTTGGGGAGGAGAACTTTCAAGAGTGACTCCATCTTGATTTTTAGCCAGATCTTTTAGAGCCCAGTGTAGAAGCTTTGTCCAGAATGACACTGGCCTGGTTTTGCTTTAGCAGGGTTTAATCAGACAAACTGAGTTCCCCCAGGCCTTCCAGGGTGGGCCCGAGCTTTTGAGGACATGAGTTCCAGCTGTATCATTTCCCATCTCATACCTGAAAGTTGACACAGGGAAAAAGTATTTATTGAGAACTCATTTTGCAGGATTGGAGGTAGCTCGGTCCCACCCCCACTGCCCACATGAGAAAGCTGGATGTGATGCTATGTGTTCATAGTCACAGTGTTGGGGAGGCAGAGACAGGCAGGTCCCCAGGCTTACTGACCCATCTGACCGCGGCCCACCCCTAAGCTCATTTTGCACCTCATTTGTTTTGGGTACTGTTTCCTAAAGTTCCTGACTTTCTTTCATCTAATATCCTTTGGATTAATTCCATTTTCCTATGTCAAACCTGCTTTTCTTCCCATCGGAGAGATTAAGCAAGGTGACGCTCTAATGCAAAGACCCTCACTTGTCGGGAGTTTTTGTTTCGTTTTTTGAGACCAAGGAGGAGGGAAGCAGGCAGCTGGCGGGGTATGAAGACTGACTACCAAGAATGTCCCAACACGGTCTTGTTATTTTAGGACTGTCGGTGGTTTTCTGACTTCTCATTAAACTGGACCATTTTAGGGAGCTGCAGGGCTAGGGCACCTTGACTCCTTGACTCTTTTATGGACCAGATAAAAAGGTCTTTTCTGCTTCCTCCTATGACTTCCCGGAAAGCTGTGTGCCCCGAGTGTGTCCGACTCAACCCTCGTTTTAGCCCTGGATGACTCGTTTTCTCTAAAGGGATTCCAGGTTCACAACCTGAGAAAACTTTACCCTCGGCTGGTAAAAGCTTTTCAGTTCATTGGACAATTCAGAATCTCGCTCCATTGCAAAGTCTTAGAAGTTGGGCCCAATGGGCTTCTCCTTCACTCTCAACTCTTCTGGAGGTTGAACCAGGAGGATGAGCTGAGGAATTCAAGGCCAGTCAGGGTAAGACAGCAGACCTTTAAAAAGTCTTTATAGATTAGATTTTGAGAAAACTGCAAGAAGTTGTTAGAAGAACCTTACCCGCTCACTCATGCTTATCTCCATAGAGGTTCTGGAACCTTCCTAGTTCGTCTTATTGGAATGAGAGGCCAGGGGGCTCAGTGGAAGATGAAGGTTTCATCCTCTGTGTCTAACTACATACCAAAGTCAGACTGAGTGTGGATCGGTGACGGAGTTCCTGTGGACTGTGTATGAAGCCCTGAATCCCATCCCTCGAGCTGCAAAAACAAGTAAAACCCACAAAACTCCCAAGCTAAAAGATATCCACCGCATCCACATTAGTTCAACAGAATCATTAAAATCTTGAATTTTGGGGAGTTGGGTGGAGAGAGGATGGTGGTACATGATGCAGGGCACAAAGAACAGGAAGGTAGCATCCAATGTTTTATACTGCAGTTGGGTTATGATGTCCGACAACAATTAATTGTGCAATTTAATATAGTTAGTGTAGAGGATTTTAAATGCCCCCAATGCAAAGAAATCGTCTTTAGGTGACAATATGCAGTTTGCAATGCATTTCATCTATATATCCGTCCACCCATTTATACTGCAATAATTTCTTGCATTATTGAAGGTAAACTAGTTAGTATGTTTGATGAGCCCCACTTTGAGTGGCATAACACAGTGAATGTTGATTTCTCATGTGAGGAGGCAGAGGTCGTAGGAGGGAGGGGATTTCCTCACAGTCTTGCAGGAAGCAGGTTCAGGGGAAGACTCTGCCAGGTGGCCTCGCCCAGTGTGTCAACACCTTTCCCAGGGAAGCAGGAAGACAAGAGTCAGGGTGAGCTAGTCATGCCGGCCCACATTTGGTGGCCCAGACTCATTCAGATGGCTGCATCCAGCTGCAAAGGGCTTGTGGAATGAGGAAACGGGGTACCAGGCAGATGCTTCCAGCAACAGCTGTGTGTTCTGGAGGGGAGCATGTTCCTCGGTTGCTGTGCCAAGGAGCTGACAGTGAGGACGATGACAATGTTCCCTTCCTCCAAGGGAATTTGTAATGCTCACCTCCCAAACCAGACTGGGAGAGAGAAATCTGTTCAACCCTCCAGCTACTTTCCCAAAATGTAGTTTTCACCAGCACTGCCCTGGCAGGGACACCTTGATCTCCTGCTGCCCCGTTCTCTGCTTTGCTGTTTTGTATTCTTCAATGCCATCTAAGCTCTGATCCAAAGACACAAGATGGCTGAGGAGTCAGGGGATGAGCTTCAGCCAGTTTTCATGTCTGTCATCCTGTGATCCTGTTCCAAACTCTTTCTTTAGGTTCTAGGCCAGTGTTCTCAACCTACGGGTGGTGCGACCCCTTGTTGGGCAGGTATCGAAAGACCTCCTCACACGGGTTACCTAAGACCATTGGAAAACACAGAGATTTACACTGAGTTTTATAACAGTGGTAAAACTGCAGTTATGAAGTAGCAGCAGAAATAATTTTATGTTTGGGGGTCACCACAACACGAGGAACTGTATTAAAGGGTTGCAATATGAGGAAGGCTGAGAATCACTGTTTTAGGCTCTTAAGCAGAGAGAGCTACCAGGACGTAGGTCACTCTTGCCTGTCCTTGCTTTGTGGTTTTCATAGGCTCCCGTCCCCTCCTTTTTTTTGGTTGTTCATCTACCCCTCACTTCCTGGGTGAGAAGCTCTGCCGCACACCACTCACTTTTGTATCTCTTCTTGTCTCCTTTAGGTTTCTCGAGACAAGAGCTCACTCTGTATCCAGAGCTAGCTTCCAACTCGTGGTAGTGTATCTACCTCAGTCTCTTATGTGCTGAGATTACAGACCTGAGCTACAAAGTGAGCAGCGGCTTTTTCACTTCAAGCCTCACTTTTGCCATGTCCTTCCTAGCCTCCGCCTGGAAGCCACATGCAAACCTTCTCGGCCCTGAGACTGAGCATGCCCTCTGGTGGTGATGACGGGTAACTGCAAGATTGCAGTTTCCGGAGGATCAATCAGCTTGTTGTCTGATGCTCTTGGGGACGTCTTTTGCTGACAGAATACCAGCACTTCACTTGAGCTTGTGCTGAGAGCAGTTTCCTATCTTTGTACACCCGGAGTGCCTAGCGACTGGTATAGACTTGCCGGTTATTTTAAATAAAAACCACTGACCAGGAGCTTTACGGACCATGAATTTACACACATGATCTCAGACTGGCCCTGGTGGGAGTGTCACCTTTCTTGTGGTCCTAAAAGACTGTAATGTAACCAAAACAGCCCTTCAGCTAGTGATGCCCTTGGTGACGATGTTGCGCAACTACTGCTGCCTATGACTGCACACTTGGGCTTCATCTGTCCTATAAAAGCACAGCAATACGTTGGTGTGCCGAGCGGAATACATATAGGTGACCACGAGCTTAGTGTCATTCACTAACTCTTACTCACTTGAGGCATCTTGCAGGTTTGGGAACAGAGTTGGCCAGATGGCAGCAAGTTCTCTTCACCCTACATTGGTGGCTGGTAGGTGAGAGTACTAGTCTCTATGGACCATGTATTCAGTTTTAATTCAAAGCCTAAAGATGATGCTCTCAAGGCCAAAAGCATGGCCTTTATGAAAATTTCAGAAATAAACATGAGGCTTGAAGAAAAACTTGGGTTAACGCTGTCAGCTCTCCTTTCTCTGTTTTCTCCAGCAGCAGTCCTGGGGGACTTTGCACAGTCACGATGCACACACACTTTGCACAGTCACGATGCACACACACATTGCACATTGATGATGTACACACACTTTGCACATTCATGATGTATGCATACTTTGCACAGTCACGATGTACACACTTTGCACAGTCACGATGCACACACACTTTGCATAGTCACGATGCACATGCACTTTGCAGTCACAATGCACACTTACTTTGCATATTAATGATGTACACACTTTGCATATTCATGTTGTCCACACACTTTGCATATTCATGATGTACGCACACTTTGCACAGTCACAATGCACCCACACTTCTTTTGATATAAAACTGTCCAAGGCAACCCTTCTGTCACCACCACCCCCTTTTCCCCAACAGCCTGTTATTACTGAATCACTTTTTAAAAATTTATTTCAAGGAAGGAATAATCACATCATAGTCTAATGACCTTGTTTTTTTGATTTCTCATAATTTCTAATGCTCAGAATTTAATCACACAATGAGTAAGAACAGGAGGCACATTTTGGTCTGTGGATTCATGTCAAGTTCAAACTCACCCCATCTCTGTTTCCCAGTGTGAATGATTATGCCATATTTCAAGGCAGGAGGAAAAGTTGTGACTGCAATATATTTCTAAGTCAAATAAAGGAAAATTTCGCCACCCTCTCCTTCAACCAATGTTCTGAATAGAGCCACTCAATAACAATAGTTTTATTTATTTATAGAATAAACATCCTCTAGGGAGCAATAAACGAAAGGATGAGCAAAATGCAAGTTAAAATAAATAAATGGCCGGGCGGTGGTGGCACATGCCTTTAATCCCAGCACTTGGGAGGCAGAGGCAGGCGGATCTCTGTGAGTTCGAGGCCAGCCTGGTCTACAAGAGCTAGTTCCAGGACAGGCTCCAAAACCACAGAGAAACCCTGTCTCAAAAAACCAAAACAAACAAACAAACAAACAAATAAATGTAGCTTTGCTGTCGAATTCTGAAGCAAAGATTAGTTGAGGGAACGGCAAAGGAGAGGAGCCGGAATTTAAAGAGAGGTTGGGAAGGGGCAAAAATTAAGAGGCGATGATGCGGTCTTTTCGTGTGCCACTTGCCTTTCATCACGCACAGTGCCTGCTGTGGCCCAGAGAGTACCTGTCTGCGTAGAAAACTGGCGTAGTCCCCTGATCACTGTAATACGACCCCTGGCCCCACACATTCTCTGCTATAAGGACCAACTGTTACGCCTTCCTTCTCCCCTCTCTGTTGCCTTTCTGACCTGTGTATGGTTCCCTGGACATGGAGCATTGGTGGCTCAGTGTGGTTTCCCACCCAACTCTCTTAGGATGGGTCAGCAGAGCACAGGATGACTGCCCTCGGCTTCACAACACCGAAGAGACAAATAGAGGAAGAGGGAAAGATCAGTCACACACACACACACACACACACACACACACACACACACACACACAAACTCTAGACCACAGGAAACAAAGTCAATGCTCAGTGGATGGGTGCTGGCTGCCACAAGTCCCTGGAGCACTGGGGAGCAGTCCTGGCTGCCCTAATGCTGGCTTTCCTATGGAGATGTGCCTTAGCTCATGCGTAGTCTTGCCATCCCTGCCCGTGGGGCGGATGAGGCATCCCACAGCCACAAAGTTGGGAAATGGGCCCCGTATCTAGTGTGATGTCTAAAACACTAGTTCTGCCAGCACTGCTTTGACAGGACAACGCATGAAGCCCCAAAATGCACCTTGCTCTTTTTTTTTCTTTTAAATTCGATGAAACCACTTTGCTTTTTGAATTTCCATTCTCCTCTGTGAAAAGGAGAATACAGAGTATTGGTCGTGAGGTGTGTACAACAGAGGGGTCCAGAATGGTTCTCAGCTTTGAATCTGTGCAGCTAAGTGGGTGGTGGCACTGAGCTTGGGGAGGGGGGAAGGTTTAGAAGTAGTGAATGAGGGTACTTGTTTCACACAACAGGTAATGTGTTGTTCTGTGTATTACTCGTGCATAAAGAGCTGAGCCAGACGTCTGAAATGTTATAGAGATTGAGGTTAGAAATAGCTTTTTTGGTGTTCGCAGATCTCTAATGCCAGTGCCTCCTCTCACTCGCCAAGCTCCAGCTGAAGGAGGAGAGGGGATAAGGGGATCAGGAAGGACTCAGGAAACAACTGGTTACACCAGCCGCTTGCAAGAGTGCGCCCTCTACTGGAAAGGTGAAGAAAACGCATCCCTACAGGCCCGGTGTGACTTTCCGTGAAATCAGACGCTATCAGAAGTGGAAACAACTTTATCGAAAATCAGGTGTTCATAGGTTTGTGAGTTAAAGTCAGGGTCTTCTATTCGATTCCATTAGAGTACTACTCAGCAGTAAAAAACAAGGACTTCTTGAAGTTTGCAGGCAAATGGATGGAAATAGAAAACACTATCCTGAGTGAGGTAAGCCAGACCCAAAAAGAGGAACATGGGATGTACTCACTCATATTTGGTTTCTAGCCATAAATAAAGGACATTGAGCCTATAATTCGGGTTCTTAGAGAAGCTAAATAAGAAGGAGAACCCAAAGAAAAACATATAGGCTTCCTCCTGAATATTAACCTTCATCAGGCGATGAAAGGAGACAGAGACAGAGACCCACATTGGAGCACCGGACTGAAATCTCAAGGTCCAAATCAGGAGCAGAAGGAGAGAGAGCAAGAGCAAGGAACTCAGGACCGCGAGAGGTGCACCCACACACTGAGACAATGGGGATGTACTATCGGGAACTCACCAATGCCAGCTGACCTGGGTCTGAAAAAGCCTGGGTTAAAACCGGTCTCGCTGAACATAGCGGACAATGAGAACTACTGAGACCCCAAGAACAATGGCAATGGGTTTTTGATAGTTCTGCACCTATTGGTTTTGTGGGAGCCTAGGCAGTTTGGATTGCTCTTTGGGCTGACGAGGGAGGGGGACTTGATTGGGGGATGGGGAGGGAAAGGGGAGGCGGCGGTGGGGAAGAGACAGAAATCTTTAATTAATTAATAAAGAAATAAATAAATTAAAAAAAGAAGTGGAAACAACTGATTACAACAGCCGCTCGCAAGAGTGCGCCCTCTACTGGAGAGGTGAAGAAACCTCATCCTTACAGGCCTGGTGCGACTTTCCGTGAACTCAGACGCTATCAGAAGTCCAGCAAACTTCTGATTTGCAGCGTCTGGTGCAAGACACCTGCTCAAGACTTACAGATCTGCGCTTCCAGATTGCAGCTATTGGCGCTTTGCAGGAGTCAAGAGGCCTGTCTGGTTGGCCTTTTTGAAGATACCAACTTGCGTGCTATTCATGCCAACCAACTGTGTAACAATCATATCAAAAGATACGTAGCTAGCACACCACATACACGGAGAACGTGATTAAGAGACCACTATGAGAGGAAACACTTCACTCTCAACTTTCCCCTCTTCTTCCTGTAATCAGTAGTTCTGAATGTTAGATATTTTTTTCCAGGGGGTCAAAAGGCAACTAAGTGTATGATTGTGATGGGAAAACTAGGGGGCAGAAATCAGGGGTTGGCAGTTTTCCCGTTTTCATTTGTCTGTGAATTTTTAATATAAATGCAAGATATAAAGCATTAACACAAGCAAAATATTTCAATGAATACATTTCAACAGCTCAACTTTATAACAATTGTAAATAAACCCGTTAAAACTTGCCAGCCTTTGGAACTTAAAAGAATAAGTAAATTTCTTATTGACGACAGCTACTGATATTTGTAGCATTTTTTGTTATACAGTAGATTGTATCTGTTCACTATACTTTTCTGAGTTGTCCTACATGGAAGTACGTGCTTTTAATGTCACTCCTCTGTGCTGCTCCTGTAAGTTTGCTACTAAGAAAAAAGAAGGAAGGAAGGAAGAAAAGAAGGAAGGAAAATATTTCTTCAGCTATTTAGGACCAAATTAGACAAAATACATTTACACTCCTAGGACTCTCTAAATGATTGCGGGAACTGGTTACTATATCAAATAGAGTCATTCTAGCAGATTCTTTTCCCACAGTGTATCGATGCTCCTCTTCAATATGCTTGATACTCTAAGGTTTAATATATATTTACCTTAGAACTATTGTTATGGAAACAAGATAGTGTTTTATACTGGTAGTTATTGGCCCAGGGGTGGGGGGCAGTGGGAAGTGCTGACATAGACAATGTAATAACAAAGTTTGGACACTAGAGGGTGCCATGAACGTGTCAGCGAGCCCAAAACTTAAAAGGGACCTCTCAGAGTTTCTTTCTCCTGCCTTCATCCTTCTCCTAAGGCAGAAGTCAAGTCTCCTGAGATCCACCCCTTCCAGGCCACCAACACATGATCACCCTTGTTAGACATGCTTCTTAAGGTTAAATGTACATGGGAGCAGAAAGGGGAAGTTAAGCAGGCTGAACACAACGGAAAAGAGAGGAAAAAAAGCAAGCAAGCAAGATGGGGGAGGGTGAACAAGAGGCAGCTGTTACAAAGAGTGGGAGAATCCCAGAAAGCCAAGGCCCAAAGAGGCCGGAGAGACCGTTTTTACCAGCCCCTCCATTTCGCCGGGTACTCTGCCCTTCTCTTGCTGCTGTGATACAGCACTCTAACAAGAACAGCTTAAGGAAGCCTTTGCTTCGCGGCTTGGTTCTAGGCAGGGAAGTCACAGTCATGAAGCAGCCGAGGACATTGCAGCAACTGCAAGAGCACTGTCACATTGGCAGGGAGTGGGAGGACAGGGAGCGGGAGGACAGGGAGCGGGAGGACAGGGAGCGGGAGGACAGGGAGCGGGAGGACAGGGAGCGGGAGGAGGTGGGCATGCGTGTGCAGCTCACTGTCGTCTTTTGACGCAGCCCAGGATCTCAGCATAGGGGAAGCGCCACAGAGAGTGGGTCTTCCCACCTCTGCGAACCTAACTCCAGGAGTCGTTCACAGGCACGCCCTGAGGCCTGTCTCCCAGGCGATTCCATAGCTCACCAGTTGGAATTGGAGCTTAACCATCACACCCACGTGAAAAATCAGAGCTATTTCTCTGAGTTAGGGGCCTCCCCAGGTTGCTGTTCTGCTGATATTCTTCTCTGCTCCGGTGTACCGTCTTCACAGTGTCAAATCTCAAAACTGGTTTTCTCCTTGCACCTCCACATTAAGTTTAAATTAGGAACAATAAGGGAATAATGGGTAAGGAAGGGAGAACAGCATGGAAGAGGCATACGAAGAAGGATAGCTAACACTGAAGATCTTTGAAAAATGCCGCATGGAAACCTACAACTGGAGAAGCTTCCTAAAATTCATACATACCTAAAATTAGTTTAAGTAGAGTTACCCTTTGATGTGAAGGATCATGTATCTCTCTAACACCATAGGATAGCAAATAAAAAGCCCAGTGCCAGGTTTGGGTTACCCCATTTTAATTATTTGGTTGGTAGAGTCTCACAGTCCCCCCAAAACCATTGTAGGCTCTTAGTTACTCTCCTGTATTTAATAATAAGACCCTATTTCTGAGGACACCATGTACTTGAGTCACAGGAGATGAAGAAATCAAGCTGGTACTGATGATGAAGAATTCCTATTGGCTATCTTTTATGGTTCTGGAAGGTTCTATACATGCTATTCGGAGAAACACTCATCAATCGTGTTGTGAATCCTGTTCGCTACAATGGTTGGCCTGGTATACCCGCTAGTGCAATAGTGGCATGAACGTTAGAGCTTTCTGGTTGGACTTTGAGCTCACTCCAGAAAATGGGACTCTTGTCTGGTATCATTAACTGCCCTGCTCCCCAATCATGGCTGGCTAGGTCAGAGACCCCAGGGGGGAACCTAGTGCCGTTATTCTGCTAGATGGCCACAATCATAAACTACTCCTTAAGTTCTTGTCTTTATACCAATAAATTAGTGCATCTCTCAGTCCTCATCAAAGAAGCTTAGTGTTGCAGTAGATTGTGGTTAATAATAAACTATATGTATGTATAATTTAAAAAGATCAACAGCAAAAACTCTTAACGAAATAGAGCAATTATAATATGATTAAGACATAGAAAGATTTATAGAAATTTCGACTTGTATTTTCAGTCCAAAATTGGTCATGGTTAACTAAAACTATGGAAAATGAAACTGAGACATTTATTCTCAGTAAATCTTAACAGAAACATTCCCTTCTCTACACTTTACTATTCAGAGTCCCAAATGCACCATAACCCACAAATGCAGACCAGCACATGTCATGTATACAACGATGCATCTCAAACCCAGGTGCTAGGAACAATGTCTGAATCTAAGACAAGATTACAATGACTGAGTTCATGATTACAACATTAAAAGGACTTAGGATTATATTAGTTCTCCTAAGACTCTTTCAAAAATTAAAATGTTTTCCCACCATGACAAATTATAGATGAAGAATATAAGTTTTGGAGTCACACAAATTTGAATTTCAATACTGACTTTTCTATTTGCTAATTCCTAAACAAAATTTATAAGCCCTCTTCCCTCCTCATCTACAAAATAAAGATAACAGCAGTATGTCAGAGGGTTGTAAAGGATTCAAATATCTAAAATGTTATTGGTAAAATTTCTAGTTTATTGTATCCTCCCAATAAACAGTTTCCAATGCTCTGTCAAACAAAGGGTTAATACCCTTGACTGACAGGGGTTCTTATAAATGGCATTGGCAGGGTATGCACAAATGAGTCACAAGAAAACTCAATATGTGTAAATAAAATATAGCTCATAAATAACTGAAAAATTAAGGTCACAATAACAAATATTTTCCTGCCTTTTTAAATTTCTCATTTCATTTAAATGCAGCCTTCCTTAGCAGCTGTCTAAATTAAGCACCTGAGCATTAAAATGGACACTTTCTCAAGTGTGGGACAATGCAGGCATCATGGGAAGGAGGGCAAAGACGTGCTGTCTTCTGGATGGGACAATGCAGACATCATGGGAAGGAGGGCAGTGAAGTGCTGCCTTCTGGACGGGACAATGCAGGCATCATGGGAAGGAGGGCAGTGAAGTGCTGTCTTATGTATATGACAAGGCCGTTGCACTCTTGAACTCACAGCAGCTGTGGTTGTCTATTCAAGACCTGAACGAGCTGCATCGGGCTAAATTCCATCATAAATGGGGTAGATGTCTCCAGGAACAGTGGATAGTTGCTGGGGAAGGGAGAATCACTCATTTTTGAATATGTGGCCACTGCTAGGTTTTCCATGCTCCAGTGGATGGGTCCCACACCCATAGGCAGCCCTTACTGGATACACACACACACACAGTATGTGGAGGCTCTGCAAACACCAGAACTGGCAAAGTAACAATCTGCCTGAGGCAAGAAGGAAGTCCAGTAGCTGGTGTTGGCTCATACTTTGAGATTCTGACACTGACATATTTAGGCATATTTAAGTACAGCACAATTTTGGAAAAAAGTGTCCTGATGATAATTAACTTAATCCCATGCTTATAACAAAGCTAAGACATGTTTGTATTGAAACTCTTTACAAAGTACAGATGTCTTCTTCCATAAAGATGGGTTCTGTTGACTGAGAAACAATAAAGATAAAGGTCTATGGAGGAAGAGTCTGGGATAAACAAAGTAGTCGGTGGACTCAGGTGACCTGGCCCTACAGATAGCCCAGAACACCAGGCTATTAGCTATATCCGCTCTCAGCTTTTCTGGGTGGAAAACGGGTATACATCGCCTTCCTTTGAAGAGACAATCCTGTGTGTTCAACATTCCTGCTTTTCTTAGTGCTTATCTATGAGCTTAAGGACCTCAGGCCCCCTACAACGAAGTAGGCAAGGAGCATGGGAGGGAATTGGGGAGACTGCAGGTAGATATGTCCATCATCCTCTGAAAAACATGCAGGGGATTCTCAAAGAAAATGGTTTAATAACAAAAATAAATGGAAATAAAGGATAACAAATCATCAAATAAGATTTCAAAATCTACACGGATACAAGCCAACACACAAATAAATATGAGATACAAAAGAAAATCAATTAATAATAAATGTGGGAGGAATAACGTAACTAGGAAAAAGTCACTAAGGTTTAGCTATCTCAGTAACGATTCTTTTAAGCAAGAATCACTGCTATTAGTAGGGCATTATATAGTTTCCAACATCTCTCCACAAGATACTAATTTCAAAAGGTGAAATGATAGCTTTACTCTACTGGGGGCACCTGACAGGTGTACCACACGAGGAAGTGCAGTGCTGCCAACAGTGGGGCTGTGGATGGCACTGGCCTCTGCTGCGATGGCCTGGGAACACAGCGTCCTCTCCAGGAGCTCCAGCCAGTGGATCTGATGCTGGAGTCAGCAGGCAAGCCTGCAGCACTCTACAGATTGACCCGCCTGCACTCTCCAGGGGTCCAGGCCAAGAAATGCAGAGGAGGACTTGACCACTGCTCTTGACTGAGGAAACTGGGAAGAGAAAGATGCTAAAGAGCGACCTTGGCTTTTCTTTTGTTACAGGGACATCACTGGAGCAGCTGGAGAAGGGAAAACAAACCCTTTCAATTATACAATGGTATCATAACCATGCTGCTTTCTGATTTCAATAATATTTTATTCTTTTGACCCGGAGGAGATATCTTTAATATTCTTCTTTATAGAATTGGAACTCAAAAATTATTTAGGATGGAAAGAAATTGGGGAATAGATATATCTTATGCTCACTGTGGAAATCTAGGGTCTAATTCCAAATGTGTTCCCCAGGCTAGATCAGGGTCCAGGACTACAGTCTTCATGCATCCTGTTCATAGCCTCCAGGCAGAGCCTTCTAGTTACAAAAAAAAAAACAAAAAAAAAAAAAAAAAAAAAAAAAAAAAACACACACAAAAAACAAAAAACAAACCCAAAAACCTATCAATCTTCCTTTTCCTTCTCTTTTACCTCTTGTTCTTTGGGCTATTGACTGAGGCCTAGGCATGCTTTCCTTGATGTTCTGGGCCCTCTCACTCATTCTCTGAGCCCCCCTTCCCCACAACCTTTGCCATGTGGCTGCCTCCTATGTCCATTAGTAAGGCTTCCTGCTTTCCTGAACCCTAGTCTAAAAGGCCCGGCTCTTCCTTTTTAACCGCCTAACCTGTTTTCTATCCCAGAGACTAAACATCTTTATCCATGACACCACCAAAAGACGGGTTCACAGCATCAGCCTCCTCCAAAATTTCCAATACCAAAGACTTCCCCAAAGCTTGCTTGAGGAGGACACTGCCTCTGCAGCCAAAAGTGGTTACAGAACGACAACTGCAGGCCCCATCTCACAAGTCCAATAAAAAACAAAATCAGAAAGCTCAGTCATGGCCATGCCATTTTGCAAAGTCACTCCGTCTTGGTTAAACAATGACAATGTCTCAAACTAGAATAATTTGGCTCCCAGGATTAAGTAACTCAATTTTCTTCATTCTTGCCCTCCCCAACTTGCTGACCCCAGTATGGCCTGGCACAGTGGAGGTTTATCAATCACCCAACATTCTTCAACCCTTGCTACTTCTAAGAAAGGACAACTGCAGGCCAAGAAAGGGAATTTTTCAGTCTTCCCCTCTTTTGCCATAACTACCCCAGCCTGTAAGTGGACAATGGGCTTTGCTTCTTACACTAGAGACTCTTCCTCCACAGGTCCTTTCCCCGCCAAGGCCTGTGTGGTTAAGTCAATTATTCCTTGGTCTTTCTTTCCTTCTCGTTTCTTACTTCTCCCACTAAGCACATTGGCAAGAATCCAGGTGGCAGAAGGAGTTCTGGTAGCCCTACCAAGCCAGGCTCAACCACCCATTCTCAATTAGGCCAATTAGACAGCTACAGTAATGAAAAGCAAGGAAAGGAGATTTATTCAAAGTGGTCAAACCAGCCAGAAGAACAAAGAGGTTCAGAGATATCACTCCGGACCCCAAGTCCATCTCTGGGGTCCTGAGATGAAGTTTAGGTTTAAATAGAAGGCAAGAGGTATGCACAACTAAGCAGTCCTGGACAAGGTGTGGTCCTGTACCTCACCATTGTCTCTCCTGTCTCTGCTCAAAGCTCTCCCGGAAAGTGTGACAAGTTGTCAGAACTACGCACCCACCCCAGGGTCTGTGACCTCAGTAGCAACTACAGCAGCCCTGCAATTTCTCCCAACAGGCTGGTATTTAAGAAAAGTAAATTGATGTTGTTTATGCTGTTATCAGGGTTCTTTCTCTTACTTGAACCTTTCATTGCTAAATACTGTAAGAGGTTTGAAATGTTTTAAAAATGATAATTCTCCCTAAAATTAGTCATAAAATCCAGTAGATAGGTATAGTGGTCTTAATCTGGCTGAAAAAAAAAAACCTGTTCTCTATGAAATGTATGAAATGACTAACAGGAAGCCACCACACCGCACATCCGCCCCGCCCTGTTAGGCTCTTCAGGGGAGGAGCATCTTAGACAGCAAGTGGTCTTAGGTTTCGTTAGCCCTCTCTTCCACAGCCATCTCTCACAATGTCCTTTCACGTGTATTTATGCTGTAGGGACAGCTCCATCCCCTCCTCTGTGCCCTTCTGCCCCTCACGGTCATGCGGTCATGCTCTGGTTCCCCATGGAAGAGGGTTTTGAGGGAGCTTCATTGGAGCTGACTGTGCTCCCAGGGCAAGTGTCTGCCCTCTGTGTGCTTATGAGGGAGGGGGTAGAAGGAAAGACTGGCTTTTCACACCCACCTCCTCCCAGTGAGGGAAGAGGCTAGCTTTTCTTGGAAATGACTGATTCGGGGGGCTTCTGATAAGTGATTCTGTGGGTGTCATCCACCAAGCCCACTTGTGTCAGCCTTCACGTATCACCAGCCGCACGACGTGAGCAATCCTTTCCTGGACACTCTCCTCATCTCTCAGCCATGCCTTGGTTTGAGGCCGCAGCCCACAGGTTACCTGTTTTGTCCTCACTTTTGTCCCCATCCCTAATGTGGATGTTTCGTGGGCCAGCTGCTTCATCTCTGTCTTCACCCCTACTTTCAATCCCCAAATGAGACTCACGCGTATTCACAAGCAAGCCTCTGGCCAGTCCATGGAGCCTGTGCTTCCTCTCCGGGTCTACCCGATGCCACTTGCTGCAGACCTGCCGCAGCGTGTAAAGCTCCATCAGACATGTCAGGATATCTGTGGGGACACCACTGTGCTGGACACAAGCCACTGAGACATAGAAGAACGCTGTGCCTTTTCTTTGAAGCTTGTATTTTACACATCTCCCTGTGTCGCAGACCAACAGGCTGCAGTAGCGCCTCCCTTTCCTTAGGAGTGAACATAGACATTCCCGCAACAAAGCAGTTCTGTTGGTGGCTTGATATCCTTACGAATGCTTCGAGGAAAGAAGGCTTTCATTTTCCCCCCTCACTGCCTTTTCTATGAGCTAGGCTAGGGCAGAAAAAACTATGTTGCCTCTTTGCCCATCCCCTTCTTTGATCTAACTTCAGCTCCATTTTGAAGCTTTCACCAAAGAGTGTGACTTCAGTCCCTCTCTAGTTCCTAGGCAACCAGGGTCCTCCCTGGAGGACCACAGGTGCAAAAGCTCCTTGACCTCTAGTTTTGTTCTTCAGAATATAAACATTTATTCCTGTGTTCCCATCACCAAAGTGTATGATCTTTGTCTCCTTGCCTTTGTGCTGGGCCCAAGCAGACACACTGGCTACTTGAACACCCGCGCTGTGATCTGTTTGGACAAATCCAGCAACCAGAGCATCATTGCTTTCCTCAGTGAAGTTCAAGCCGCCATCCTTGGGCACTGTGATTTTTCCTGCCATTCTTTGATGAGCTGCACCCTGACACACTTTCTGCTAGCAGAATTTGGTTGTTTTGCTTCAACTCCTACGTTTTCAAGCAGTTTCCTTTGCCCGAGAAGCACCTCCAACAGGGCTGTGCCCAAAGGGGCTTTCTTGGATTGTTTGTCACGCTGCTCCTGGTCCTGTTGGTGACGTGGGGCTTCATGGCAGTATGAAGACTATGCCAGCAGCCCATCCTGCTGGCACCAAAGGCCCACGCGAGAGAGCCAACCCCTGGTTTTAATTCCGCATGATTACCAAAGCTCCCTCAGGCAAAAGCTGATTTCTCCTTCACTTCTGCTAGAGAACCCTAACTTTTCTCAGGCCCCTCTTTCAGGACTCAGGGTTTCCAGGGCTTTCTCTGGACCTTGACTTCCAACCCTGTGTTGGACCGCTGGAGATCTACTCATAAAGCTCCGCTCCTGTCGATACTCACGTGGGGTAGAATCAGTCAACATCCAGCCAGGGATGAAGACAAAAGGAGAGGCAGAAGGAGGTCTGCAGCAGGTGCCCTAATGAAATAGTCAAAGTGCCAACCGTCTACATGACCCCAAATAATTACCTGGCTGAATAAATGGCAGCATAACCACCCAGTCAAAAATTAGCTGGTTAATGCTTACAATTCGTGGTGATTCTCAAAGATTCCAAGGATGGTCCACGTCAGAGTCACCCAGGGGCATCGTAAAAATGCAGATTTCTGGAATCCCAGTTACTGAATCAGAAGTCCCGGGAACAGATGGTATCTTTTATGGGCTACTCCAGCGGCAGTGCGTATTAAACTTGGAAAAAGCGAGGATGTGGAAGTTAGTTTATTATGAAGAATATTGGTCCTGGTACATTGTCCATATGTAACTGTCAGCCCGGCAGATACGGAAATGGAAGAGTCAAAAACGGCTGCATGTAGACATTTATATATACAGGTAACAATATGGATTACTGTGCTCTTAGCCAATTCAAAACCGCGACCAGGGTTGCAACTCGTTTTCTTTGTTACTAATCACTTGAAAAACGAAGGCAAGGGAGAGGCCATGGAAGAGCAACGTTGGTCCTTTCTCTTGCATCTCCATGACTGTTCCACACACCAGGCTACGATCCATTTCACAGCAAGCCGTTTTAGAGCTGAGCCACCTCCCCAGTCCCAAGGCCATATCTCAACACAAAGTTAAAGGATGCAACTAGACAAGCAGGTGAATAAACCCTTCCCCAGAAAGGGATGAAGATGGCCAGCTGGAAGAATACTCATCATTAGTCACTAGGAGTAGGTAAAGCAAAACCACAGTGAAATGCCAGTTCACACTTACTAGAGTAGCTGAGAAAATACACGTTAATTAAGGGAAATAGTAAATTTTTGCAGAAACCAAAACAGAACCCCTGTTATTGCGATGTCAGTGAAACCAATGGTGTGTGTGTGTGTGTGTGTGTGTGTGTGTGTGTGTGTAAAATTATGGAATTGTTGCAGAAGACAATCTGGCATTTGCCCAACAAGTTAAACATAAAATTACCATATAGCCCAGAAATTCCAGTTATAGGTATATTTTCAGGGGAATTGAAAACAGACATTCAAATATCTATACATGAACTACTAATAAAGGATATTATATGTGATAGTTAAAATGCTTAATGAGTATCAACTGAAAAAGATTAAATATAATAGGGTATATCTATACAACAGGATATGGTATATTTATACAACAGAATATTATTTAGCCATAAGAATGAATGAAGTACTGAATCATGCTACAACAGAGATGCATATTTAAAGGGTTTTTCTTGGTTAGAGAAGCCAGATATCAAAGGTCACATGTGACAGGCACAATGGTGCTTGTTTTTAACCCTGTCGCTGGGAAGGTGGAGGCAGACAGATTTCTGAGTTTGAGGCCAGCATAGTCTACATAGTGAGTTCTGGGACAACAAGAGCTAAATAGTGAGACCCTGCCTCAAAATAAGTAAATAAATAAATGGTCTCATGTTATATGGTTCCATTTACATTAGACACCCATGAGAAAGAGAGAGAGAGGGAGGGGGTGTGGTGAGTCCACTGCACGAGGCCTTTTTGCCCTCTATAAAAGAGGGTGGGAGGAAGGGAGGGAGGGAGATCTGACTTGTGTTTTCCAGGGTCTAGCGTAGGAAGGAGGAATGGAAAGTGATTGCTTATTAGACATAGTTTTCTCTTTTTGTGTGATGAAAATGTCTTCGAACTAACTAGAGGCAATAGTCCCAAATCTCTTGAATATACTAAACGCTACTGGATTGTGTAAAGGTTGAGTGAAGTCCCTAGTGGAAGTTTATTATCAACAATGCCTCAGAATGCCTCAGAGAGATGCCAAGGCCTTCCTCTGCTCTGAGTGAAAATATCGACAGTGTGTGTGGAAAATGCTCCCCGTAGCTTTCTCCCCCACCATGTTTGCAGCCTGAAGACTGCACCCCTAAAGATGTTCCTACCTAGATTAGGTAAACCTGCCTCCTTGATCCAGCTGGGTGTGATAACCCTGCATTCTTGTTCATCTGTATGTAATAACCTGCCTCCATGATCACCTGTATATAATAAACACTCTGGGGTGCTAAAGCTTCTGTGTCAGAGATAGGCTACTCAATGAATCTCCCTCCCTCCCTCCCTCCCTTCCTCCCTCCCTCCCTCCCTCCCTCCCTCCCTCCCTCCCTCCCTCCCTCCCT
>NW_026068180.1:684185-712409 GCF_014885135.2 Alexandromys fortis
CCCTCTCCCCCCCTCCCCCCCCCCCTCCCTCTCTCCCTCTCTCCTATCCTCCCTCCCTCCTCTCCTTACCTCACTCTGTCCCTCCCTCCCTCCCTTCCCTCCCTCCCTCCCTCCTCCACTCTCTCTGTGCATGTGTGTGATTTCTTCATTCCCTTGCTCCTCCAGTAAGATCAATCCTTGCAGTTGTGGAAGGAAATGCAAGGATGTGGCAGGATTATGGTTAATGGCCGTCAGGCGTGGTGGACCATGCCTGCAAGTCAGCACCTTAGATGGTGGAAGCAGCAGGATGGAGACACCTACAGTTATTTATTCTCAGATATATAGGAAGTTGGAGGCCAGCCTGGGTTTTGGGAGGCCCCATTTCATGAAACAAAAGTAAATAAAACTGTTAATGGTTAATTTTATGGCATGAATTTTATTTGAATAAAAGTCCCATAAGCTTCCAAGGCCACTTAGCAGTAGTCTTGGAAAGTTAAATGACCTCAGAGTTTGAATTGCCCATGGGGCATGCAAGTGAAGATTCCAGACTAGACTTAAGACCACCAGTATAGAAGTGAGCCCTTTGGACTGAATGAAGCAGAGCATAGCTCTAGGGAGAAATCTCATCCCTGTCCCATTTAGTCTTCTCTGTGGTTTGAGCTTTGCATTCACCTGCCATATGTAATGGAAGTGGCATGTGGTAAGGACACTTTTTACCTGCAGTTACCAAAGCACATGCACACAGCAGACCCTCCTTGGCCTCCATCTCTCTGTACCCGATATGGAGTGCAGATGTGTCCTTCCTCACCTTTGCAGTCCTTGATACGAGAGCTTGTGGAGTTTTGATTAGAGAGATAACTTATGGAGGATGTATCACAAGAAGAGATGTGATGTGTCTGAAATAAACCAGATCACACTTTTCCTATATCATCTTTCTTTTTTTTTCTATTCCATGCTTGACTCCAGGTCCCTTCATATGCTCAGCCACTGAACTACCCTCAACCCCTTCCAAATCAGTCCTCGTAGCTGACTTGAAATTTATCTCAAGTCTCAATCAATATCTACACTAATATTTTTTTTGTTTTGGGACATTTTGTTTGTCCCAAATAGCTCATGCTTGCCTCAAATTCCTGATCCTCCTTCCTCCACCTTCCAAGTTATCACTACACTCAGCTTAAACTGTCATAAGAACAGGGTAAACCCTGATTGTTTTGGGTCTTAGATGAAGGATATATGAAGTGTTTATTGTACTATTTTCTCCATGTTTATGTTGAAATATTTATAATAACTTTAACATTATGGGAATAGAGATTCCATTCAGTTTTGTTTAATAACAGTTTTGTTCCAGTCTTTCAGCTGGAATTATCTGGAAGATAGACCAGTTTGGTGGTAACTTCCTATTATATCAACAGTTTAAACCTGTTTGCAAGAAATAATATTCAGTACAGTAGAAAGATGGCTAACAGTTGTTCTTTGGGTCAACAAGAAGTCAAGGCAGAGCTGCCTCGATCACCCCACTTCATACCCAGATTTCCCATATCCTCCTCCAGGGTACAGCCTGCTGAGTAACCCTATCGGAACCTTACCCTTCCACTACCTTCCAGATCTAATGTGGGTCCCACAACCTGGCTTAGTAGCATACAGTAGTAAACTTCTAGACTTCTACAGGGTCCCACATATACATGCCCTGTCCTAGTTTCACAACATCCTTCTGCACTGCAGCCAAGTTCTAGTTATCCATCTGGACATGCCCTTCCTGCATCTACCCACAGAACCTTTTGCTCCGCCTCCACAATCCCACTCCCTACCTAGACTTGCCACATCCTCTTCTAGAGTCTAGCCTGGTGAATACCCATGACTTCCTCAAACACACCCTTTACACAACCTACATGATTTAGCCTGGGTCCCACAACCAGTACACCAGCCTAGTCTGGCTTTCCTTGTATTCATTGCAAAGGAGCTGTAGGCTTGCTCCAGTGTGCTCCTTATCTGTGAGCCAAACCACAGGACCCTTCCATATCTTATCTAACCTTTCCTCTTAGACCTATCTACCCACACACAACCAGCATGGACCAAGAAGCACATCCTATAAAACAGTCCAGTTCACTCTGTCCAACTAACTTCATTTCACCCAACACATTTCCAAACTCTAGATCCAATATACCCCCAGAACAACAACACCAAAAATCAACAACACAATGATCATAATTACTACACATTTTAATAATAACTTTAAATCTAATTGTCTAAATTTTCCAATCAAAAGACACAGATTATTTGAATGGATAAAGGAGCAAAGTCCATCTATCTGCTGCCTCAGAAACACATCTTAGTTTTAAAGACAGGCACATCCTAGAGAAAACGGATGAACAAAATTCTCCAGTCAAATGGGACCAGAAAGCAAGTAGTCTTCACTATCCTAATATATGACAAAATAGACTTCAAATTAAAACCAATCAGAAGATATAGAGAGATACTTCATACTAATCAAGGGAGTGAGTGGTTAACCAAGAAGATATTACTATTCTAAACATAACACACCAAACTCAGGGTGCCCAATTTTATAAAAACAAACAAAAAAGCTCCCACAAAACTATACTAGAATTAAAGACACATATTAACATCAGTACAAAATTACCCTACTTTTCCCCAATAGACAGGTCATCTGGACAGAAAATAAACAGAGAAACATCAGAATTAATTAACATCTTACATCAAATGAACTTAACAGATAGCTACAGAATATTTTACCCAAACACAAAGACTTCACATTCTGCCCTGTAGCACATGAAAACTTTTCTAAAATAGAACAACTTCCTGGGACACAAAACAATTTTTTACAAGTTCAAAAAGATTAAATCATCCATTCTATCCCACCTGACCACAATGCAATAAAGCTTCAAATTGACAGCAAATAAAGACCTCTAGTAAGTACATGAACTCTTGGAGATTAAACGACTGCTTATAAAATGATCGATGGTTCAAAGAAGAAACCAAGAAAGAAATAAAAACTTCCTGTAACTAAATGAAAATAAAAACACAACATAGAAAGCTTGTCTCAAAAACATCAAAAAAAAAAGAAAATAAAAAAAGAAACAACAACAACAACAATAGCAGCAGCAGCAACAACAACAACAAAAAAAAACCTCTAGGACTTCTAAAACAATTCTGAACACTAAAAGAACTGCTGGAGGTCCTATCATTTCCCATTTCAAGTTTTACTACAGAGTTATAGTAATAAAAAATTGCATGGTAAAGACATAAAAAACAGATATGTTGATCAATGGACTTATACTGAAGACCCAGGCATAACTCTACACACATAAGTCACACATATGGATACCTGATTTTTTATAAAGAAGCCAGAAATACACACTGAAAAGAAACCACAGCATCTTCAACAAATGATGCTGGTCAAGCTGGATGTCTGCATGTAGAAGAATGCAAACACATCTATACTTATTGCACTGCACAAAACTCAAGTCCAAGTGGATGAAAGACTTCAACATAAAACTAGAAACATTGAATAGAAGAGCAAGTGGGGAATAGCTTTGAACACATTGACAGAGGAGACAATTTTCTGAACAGAGCACCAATAGCACAGGTATCAAAGCAGCAATTAATAAATTAGACCTCATGAAACTAAAAAACTTCTGTAAGGCTAAGAACACCATCAGCTGGACATCTGATAAAGGATGAATATCCAAAGTATATAAAGTTCTCAAAACCCTAGATATCAAAAACCAGATAATCCAATTAAATAATGGGGTACAGATCTAGACAGAGAATTCTCAACAGAGGAATCTCAAACGGCTGAGAAACACTTAAAGAAATGTTTAACCACCTTAGCCATCTGGGAAATGCAAATTAAAACTGCTTTGAGATTCTATCTTACACCTGTCAGAATGGCTAAGATCAAAAACACAAGTGACAACTCATCCTGGTGAGGATGTGGAGCAAGAAGAGCACTCCTCCCTGCTGATGGGAGTGCAAACTTGTACAGCCACTATGGAAATCAATATAATGGTTTCCCAGAAAGTTGGTAATAGACCTACCTCAAGATCTATACCATTCTTGGACATACGTCCAAATGATGCCCCATCCCACCACAGGGACACTTGCTCAACCATGTTCATTGCTGCTTTATTCATAATATCCAGAAACTGGAAACAACCTATATTTCCCTCAACAGAAAAATGGATAAAGAAAATGTAGTACATTTATTCGATTGAGTATTACTCAGTTGTTTAAAAAATGTATCATAAAATTTGCAGTCAAATGGATGGATCTAGAAAAAAAATCATCATGAGTGAGATAACTCAGATACAGAAAGACAAATATTTTATGTATTTACTTATAAGTGATACCATTAAGTAAATGATAAGAAGCCGCAATCTGTAGACCCAGAGAAGTTAGGTAAAGAAAAGGGATCTGGGGATGGGGTGTGTGGTTCATGGATCTTCTTGGGGGGATAAAATTGATTTTGTGGGCAGACTGGAGCAGTTAGGGACAGGAGCAGGATGGAGGAATCTGGTGTGTGTGGGGGGAATGGGGTAGAGGGAGAGATGGTTGGAATTGGTGTTAGGTGTTGGTGTGGAAACCTAGTGTAATGGAAACTTCCTGGAATCTATAAAGGTGATCCTAATGAGGATTTCCAGTAATGGGGTTACAGAGTCTCTACTGACCATCTTTTGTAGCCAGGCAAGACTTCCAATGGCAGAACTGAGTTGCGTTCAATTGAATTGTTGACTAAGGGAGTCCCATGGAAGTTGGATATGACAACTCAAACAGGAGGAAAAGAGTCTGAAGAGTAAGCACAAGAGTCAGAGACCCATTCATTCACACACTCAGGAATCCCTTAAAAATACTAAACTGAAATCTGTAATATATATGCAGAGGGCCTGATGTAGATCCACGTTGGTCCTGTGCTTGATGCTGTAGTCTCTGTGAGTTCATATGAGCTTTGTTCAGTTGACTTAGAGGGTGTTGTCCTCCATTCCCTCTGGCTCTTACACTCTTTCTGTTTCCTCTTCTGTGGGGTTCCCTGAGCTCTGAAACTTTAACATTTCAAACACAAGATATCTTTTATTTCCCATGTGTTGATGCAGTCTTGAATCCTGCATAGCATGTTCTTAAACTGGCAGGGGATTTAACCTCAGCTGGCCATTTTCAAGACTTGTCTCAGTCTAGCATCAAGTAATGGCTCCAAGGTTTAAATGCTATGGTCACCAAACTGGCAGGCCAGGAGGTCTGCTGCCAATATCACTTCTCCATTGCTCTTCCAATGCAGGTCTCCTGTCCCAGACAGCCCTCTTCCTACACACTATCTATCCACTATTTTAGATAATTTCTAACAGACTTTAACAAGTTCAGAACACAGACTTAATTAAAAGTAACTTAATAGAAAGAAGGGCGGTTGATAATTCTTTCCCATCTCTCTAGATAAGAAGGCAATCAAAAGAAAAATAAAATATTAATCTTTCCACATTTAACAAGTCTCAATCGTCTTTGTTTACATCTGCTAACTGGATATCTGATACTCAGATCTACAAAGAACTTAGCCAGCCAGTGTTCTTAACCCCTGAGCCATCTCTCCAGCCTGCTCAACAGCATTTTTACATGCTTATTTCTCTCAAGACTTTCTTTTCCCAAAGGGCCCATAGGTATGGGTCTATTCTACCTTGACTAAAGGTCAGAGAGTTGGAACATCTGTTCCTTCAAGGTTATTGCCAACAGTTCAAATAACAGGCATGGCTAATATTCATTCCTGGTATTTCAGGTGTTAAGAAGTAGATCTGTTTCTACCTCAAACAAAGTTGAAGCCTCTATTCCACCCTGATTTAGATCAGAGAGTTCCCTTCAAGGTTATTGTCAACAGTTCAGACGATAGGTGTGGCTATTATCCAGACCTCATGTTTCAGGTATTATGAAGTAGATCTGTTTCTACCTCAAAAAAGTCCAAGGATCCAGATCCAGAGTCAAGGATCTCCACCATAACATGTACAGGGGAGTAACTGCTGAGCCAGTGAGCCAGAGCCAGAGACTGCTGAGGATCCGGGATGTGAATCTGGGACCTTCAAGAGAGTAGACCTAAGCCAACACCCAAGTAGGCCTGTGCGTGAGTCTAGGACCTCCCAGGAACTAGGCCTGAGCCGGGACCTCTGCCAGTCTGGGCATGTGTGAATATGGGTCCTCTGAGGGAATAGGCAGGAACCAGAGATCTCAGAGGAGCCAGGCGTGAGTCTGGGACCTCAGAGAGAGTAAGCCTGAGCCATGACCTCTGTGGGTTCAGGCTTTGGCCTGGGACATCAAAGGGAATAGGCAGGAACCTGGAAACTCTGCAGGTCCGAGCATGAGTCTGGGACCTCTGAGGAAGTAAGCACATTCTCTGTGAGTCCTGGCACATCTTAGCCTGGGACCTCTGAGGCAGTAGACCAGAACCAGAAACCTTTCCAGGTCTAACTTCAACCCAGGGACTTCTTCAGGAAGGAATCCAGACCAAAATTTACAGATGCAGGTCAAAGCTGGTAACCTAGGCCAAAGTTGCCCTGAGGTAAGGAACTCCACCTTGGACAACAAATTTCACAGGAGTGAGACTGAACGAGCAACCTAGGACAGAAAGGGCCTGAGGAAACAAGCTCCACCAGGAGCTGAAGCCAGAAGCAAATCCAGTCCTGGGAGCTAACCCAGTCCCAGAACACTGGTGGATCAGAACCTAGCCAGCAACCAGATCCAGAACAGGTCCAACTCCAATCCAGGGACTTCAGCAGGAGGGGATCCAGACCATGATTTACAGATACAGATCAAAGCCAGCAACATAGGCCAAAGTAGGTCTGAGACAGCAAACTCCAAGGAAGCAGACCAAAGCACAGGAGCACTGAGCTGTCTCCAGGAACAGGAGTAACCAACAGGGTAACTAGAACTGTGACCCTGACTGTACCATGAGGAGCATCCATTTGAGCTTTGGATTCACTGACACCTAGAAGCTTATTCACCAGAATCTCAGACAGCCCCAACCATATATATTAGAGGAAAAGATGAGTAGAAAAAGTAAGATCACATGCTACACCACAAAGAACACAACACCAGTAAAACCTAAAGGCCCTACAACAGCAAGACCTGAACAGCCAAATATGGATGAACCAGAAGAAAATGCCCTAAAAATAACTTTAAGAGAATGTTTTAAATTCTTAAAGATGAAATGAGAAATTCCCCTAAAAAAATTGAGGAAAAAAAACAAACAAATAATTGGAAGGTATCCACAAATCCCTTAAAGAAAACCAAGAAAAAGAAATCAAACTTATAAAAGAAACTATTGAGGACCTGAAAACTGAAATAGAAATAATAAAGAAAACACAAGCAAAAGGAATTATAGAAACAGAAATCATGAAAAATATATCAGGAACCACAAATGCAAGCATGAACAGCCGAATACAAGAAATGGAAGAGAGAATCTCAAGTGCTGAAGGTACGTACAATAGAGGAAATAGACTCATCCATTAAAGAAAACATTAAATGTAACAAATCTTAACCCAAAATATTCATGAAATATGGAACACCATGAAAAGACCAAATCTTAGAACAATATGTATAGAAGGAGAAGTTTAACTCAAAGCACAGAAAATTTATTTAACAAAATTATAGAAGAAAACTTTCTCTACCTAAAGAAAGATATGCCTATGAAGATACAAGAAGCTTACAGAACACCAAATAGACTGGATCAAAAAAAAAGTCCTCTTGCCACATAATAATCAAAATACTAAACATACAGAAAAAAAGAAAGAATATTAAGAGCTGCAAAGGAAAAAGGCCAAGTAACATATAAAGGTATACCTATCAGAATTACACCGGACTTCTCATTGGAGACAATGAAAGCCAGAAGGTCATGGTCAAGCATTATTCAGACATTAAGAGACTATGGATGCCAGCCCAGACTACTATACCCAGCAAAACTGTCAATCACCATAGAAGGACAAAACAAGATATCCCATGACAAATCTAGATTTTACCAATACCTAGTCACAAACCCAGCCCTACACAAAATACTAGAAGGAAAACTCCAACCTAAGGAAGATGCCTACACCAACAAAAACACAGACAATTGATGATCTCATAACAGCAAATCCCAAAGAAGAAAAAAAATGCACAAATTAACATCACCAACAATGAAAACTAAATTAACAGGAGATAGCAATCACTGGTCATTAATATCCCTTAATGTAAATGGACTCAACTCACCTATTAAAAAGTCACAGGCTAACAGACTGGATATGAAAACAGAATCCATCTTTCTTCTGCATATAATAATCACATCATCAACCTCAAAGACAGACATCATCTCAGAGTAAAGGGTTGGAAAAATATATACCAATCAAATGGACCTAAGAAACAAGTGGGTGTAGCTATTCTAATATCTAACAAAATAGACTTCAAGCTAAAATCAGTCAAAAAGAGACAAAAAAGGTCATTTCATATTAGTCACTGGAAAAATCCATCAAGAGGAAATTTCAATACTGAATATCTATGCCCCAAATACAAGGGCATCCTTATATGTCAAAGAAACACTTCTAAAGCTTAAATCATATATTAAACCCCACACTAATAGTGGGAGACTTCAACACTCCCCTCTCACCACTGGACAAGTCAATCAGACAAACAATGAACAGAGAAATAAGAGAACTAACAGATGTTATGACTCAAATGGACTTAACAGACATCTATAGAATATTCCATCCAAGCAGAAAAGAATATAACTTCTTCTTAGAACCTCATGAAACCTTCTCAAAAATTGACCACATACTTGGTAACAAAACAAACCTCAACAAATACAAAAAAATTGGAATAACCCAATGTACCTTATCAGATCACCATGGTTTAAAACTAGAAGTCAATGGCAATACTAATTCCAGAAAATCCACAAACACATGGATATTGAACAATTCTCACCTGAATCATCAATGGGTCAAAAGAAATTAACGGGGAAATTAAAGACTGTGGTGCGCCAATTTGTGTTCCTGCTGCTCAGCTCCAAGCCTAGCTAGCTTATGCCCCAAAATGACAACACACAAACTGTATTCTTTTAAACACTGCCTGGCGTATTAGTTCTGCCTCTTAATGGCTAATTCTCACATCTTGATTAACCCATTTCTAATAATCTGTATTGCCACTTGACTGTGGCTTACCAGGATGAGTCTAGCGAGCATCCGTCTAACTCAGGCAGGAGAATCATGGCATCTGCCTCACTTCCCTTCTTCCCAACATCTGTTCTGTCTTCCCCGCCTACCTATGTTCTGACCTATCAGGCCAAGCAGTTTTCTTTATTAATTAACCAATGAAAGCAATAGATAGATAGAAGACCCACTTACATCAAAAGACTTTCTGAGTTTTGATAAGGAAGCAAAAAAGTCCAAGGATCCAACTAGGTTCCTACTCCTTTTGGGAGATAACAATGGTTTCCACCCAAGGAGTGGTTTGCCTAAAGAATGTTTTGGCCTAGGTTTTATGAACGTTAGTTACTTGTCTTGTTTTGGCAACAGAATGTTTACCTAAGAATGTAGCCAGTAATCCTTCAACTGGTCCCTGCATTTCTTGTATCTCGTTAATGCAGTTTTTGTTTTTAATCTTACTCCTACCTCTTGTTGTTGGGGTATTTTAAGCAAATGGATATTGAACATGGACAATTTTTCAGTATTCACTGGAACTCCCTCATAATACTATCCTATGTTTCTGTTTTATTATTTCTACTCACATCTTCATTCTCTTTACTTATTTTTCTGAGTGGTATCCTTGTTGAAGCTGGTCTCCAACATCCTTTTACTATTAGACTTCTTGATTGCTCTTTGTAGCCCTTACGTAGACAAAGTTGAGACTCAGTAGATGATGGCTGGCATGTAGGTTTTGTTGTTCCAACGACAGAAACTTAAATATGGATAGGCCTCCCTGGTGCTCTATATATTGTGGTCTTCTCACTGAGGAATGGACATGCCTCTGGTGTTCTCCACGCAAGAGAGAAAAGGCCTCAGAGCTCTGATGGAGACTTCCATTAGCTTGCCATGTGTCAAAATGTTCCTCTAAACTAGTAGCATTCATAGCTCTCATATGTAGTGAAATTATGCTTGGAGGATTGATTATTCCTGGAGTTGATTGAGATCTACACCTAAGCAGGAATAATTGGACCATCTGCCTCTTGGGCTTCTTTTTGTATTTCAAGGTTAAATCTTGGCAACCCTTCACCAACTTCCTTCTCCACTGGCTTTTTCTAATTATTCTGACTCTTTTATTTTGATATCATTTTCCCTCTTCTACTTCTGCTTTTAATTTATTTTAAGTTAAGATCATCTGGTATTCATAATTCTTTTAGTAAAAATGTTTCTTTCTAAGAAATCAGAGAATGGTCTAGTCACATTCCACAGGGAACAACGGTTGCTGTGAGAAGGGTACCCTGTCAGTTCCAGGTGTATGGAGCTTCCAGAGCTGAGATCTCTAGATGAAGGAACTGATACTGAGCCCTCTGTAGAGAAGCTGACATCTTTTGGAAAGCGCTGTGAGAAGGTGAATCTACATGAGCGCTTCCTCAGAGAACCAGTAGCTACTTCATGGGCAGCAATGTAGACATCAATAAAGCCTTTTGATGGAAAGAGAGAGGGAGCCAGTAGAGGGGAAAACTAAAGGCAGGGATAAGTCCTCGAAGTTATCATCTCTCAGACATAGATAATCCCTATTTCCCCAGACATAATGGCCAATCTCAAAGCTGGATGAGCTGGATGAGAAAGGCCAAAGCAAAGGTGCCACATTAAAAATCTCTCTCGGAGTACGGAGGACATAGCTCTGTGGTAGAGTGTTTGACTAGCTAGTATGTGCAAGGCCCCATGCTCCACCACTGTTACTAAAGAAAGATTGTCTTCTGGAAACCTCACTCACCGACTTCGATCCGCTAGAGTCACGTCATTGTGTAAACCCACAAACAAGGGGCCCTGGCGTACTCAGCTGTGTATATTTCCACTCTGGGATTCACATTGTAAAACAGACAATGAAGCTACGTGCTTCACATCTGCAACTCAACATAAAAGGACCATGGGCTATAGCACCTGCTTTGATGCGGTTGTCTGCGCATCAATAAGGGGACTCCTGCAGCCAGACCTGTGGCAATGCACAGGAAGCAGTCTGGCTCACCCCGCCCCACCGAGTCCTCAGGTGGAACAGCTGGAGGGTTAGTGCAAAAGCCACAGCCTGTCACTGAGCTTCACTGTGGCAGTTTAAACATCCAAGTCTTTTAATGTCTTCCAGCCAGGGACAGGAAGCCTGTTCTGAGATGATAGTGGGACTGAGACATTCTTCATGTGCTTTGCTGCTACAGTTGAATGTTAGCCTAACTCAGGGGAGCACTCAACACAGGAAAACTCCTGCAACCCTCAGATCCTGTCATTGCAATACTTCCTCTTTTATTCCTTGAAGTGATACTCCCTCCTCCTGACCTAGTCTGATCAGTGCTAGGATCAATACAAGCTACTCTATTTGTTTCGGAGACTTTTGTCTCTTATCTCCAGAAGGTCCAAAGATGTTTCATATGTAAGAACATCACACTGAATCCTTACCACCACCTCCCCCAGGAGGAAAAGGAGATGTAACTTCCTCCTGGATAGAAGAGGAACTTTAAGGAACCAAAGTGGCAGTTACCATGAATATAATGTAGATAGACAAGTTCCCAGCGGGCTTGAAATTCAGTAAAGTGCATAGGATGTGTTGTTTTCCTGAATGGAATCTCAACTGTGTACGTGGGAAGCAAGCACATTCCACCAGCAGACTGCATAGGTAGATCTGGTTGCCAGATCAGTCTTGGCAGAGCTGTTACCCTTGCTGAGTCTTGTTTCTGCAACTGTAAGACAATGACATGAACAGTGCAACATCCTGCCCCTATAGAGTTAAATGAATTAAATGACACCCTTGAAACTAAACCTGGTACATAATATGTTCCTGGTGAGTATTATCTGTTTACACTTAGAAAGTTTCTACCACAGGGAGCACATAATAACACAGCTCACACCGGTTCACCTTGCTCACCCTTCCAGGATTCTCTGAGATGGGAAAGATGGACCAGACCTTAAAGGAGGAGAGAGATATTGTTTGCCTCTCATGACCACTTGGTCAACCAGGGCTGTTTTACACTCCATGTACCATCATGAACACACACACACACATTCTTTCATAGACAATCACACATGCATACACACACTCCCAGACAGACAGACAGACAGACAGACAGACACACACACACACACACACACACACACACACACACACACTATGATCAGAGGAAATTTGGAATGAGAATAAATGGAAAGAAAGAACAAGGAAGAGAAGGTTTAAATCAAGTGTACTAAGTAAACGGGACTAACAAATAAGAAAAGATGCTAATTTTTAGTTTTTCAAGATCACAACCCAGGTGTTTAGTGTCTTTTTTCTCCTTCTGTTTTCTCTATCTCAATTTACCCAGAAAGATAGTAAATTTCTTATGATGGATCACTTCTTATTAATGTAGTATTCATTTTTCTATTTCTGTGTAACAAATTATACAAACCCAGTAGCTTAAAATAACACCTGAGGTCTCATAGTTCTGTAAATGTAAAGTCTGGGTGAGTGTAGCTGGGTTCCTGGCACTAGTCTCAGAAAGTCAAAGCCAAAGTGACACTTGGATGTGTTCTCATCTGGAGGCACTAGGGAAGAAACAACAACAACAAAAAAAAAAAAACCGCACTCGGGTTGCTGATAGGATTCGGTTCCTTGCAGCTGGAGTTGAGGGCTGGTTTTCTCACCGCCATCAGTGTGGGGCAGCTCTCAGCTGTGCCCTTGCTGCTCGATGCCCCTAATCTTCAAGCCAGCAGTAAACCGGCAAATTCTTCTCAAATTTGGAACTTCCTTGGCTCTCTTTTCTGCAACCAGCTATAGAAAACTGTGTTTTTGAGTGATTCGTGTAGATTGTACTGCTCTCTGTCTATCTCAATGACATCACTGAAGGGGCTATCGTGATAAATCCATGGCTTTTAACCTCATGCAAAGAATCGGGGATTACATAAGATTGCAGATCACAAGTCATCATTTTAGCATTCTCCCATGGACTCCGAGAGTGATGAGGACAGAGATTTCAGGTGAAACAAGGAACAAAAGCCAGGAGGTTTATGCTCAAAGAGACGTGAAGGGGTGAGTTTGGACTATCTCCCTTCAAGGACATTAGACCTTTTCTGGATCAATTGCAAAAGAACCTCAACTGTCAGACAGTCAAGAAGCATGAACACTAGCCCAGTCAAAAGGTATGCTGGCCTTGGTGGAACCAAGATCGGGTGGGCTCCAAAGCAGATGACTGTGAGCAACCACCAGGACAAGGGACAGTGCTAACCCCACACTGACTAGGACATCAGGGGAAGTCAGGCCTGGGAGATGACAAGGTACTGGGGAAGAGACAACCAACGTCCTTGAAAGAGAAAGGATACTTCGTTTTCCCTGGACTCCCCCAAGACACCTGAACACTGGTTCAGCAAAGACTGAGTGGAGACAAAGAAGGGCTTATCAATGAGCAGGGAGAGTGAGCGGCTGACTTAAGAATCAGAGCTCATCCTCTAGAGTGAGGGACACAGAGAAGGACCAGTTCTCCCTCACCAGAGAGCCAGAAGCAAGAGACAGCAGGACAGTTAAGCAGGAGGTCATTCACAATCTAGACACTGGGTGATATGCATATTTATTATGACAAAATGGCAGCAAAATTCAGAAAAGTACCTTGTTCTGACTCAGCCAGTGTACTGGGATGGTTTTCTGGTGGAGGAAAGCAAGGCATCTTGAGGAGAGAATGCTATGTCGAATGTAAACAGTATTATTATGCAGTTTATCCCTCATGGTCTTGCCCTTTATCCTTCTAGCCCACTTTTCTGGATCTGTTTTAATTTGGGGAACTAATAAGAAGTGTTGAATATGGAGTGAGGTCCGTTTGGTTCTTGTTTAATCGTCAGTTAGCATCTCCGCTCTGGGTTTCTGATTGAAGGGAAGGCCTTCCTGTACCTCAGTCTGGAAGTTGCTTCATTTCCCCTGTCCAGATCCCAGCTTGACCTGATATATATACCTAACCCTTTTGCAGGATAACAACGTGCCCTTTAATGCCAGTCTGGGCACCCTGTTTTTCTTGTTGGAATTTGACATGCCTCACTTTGTAGTCCAGACTGGAGTTGAACTCAAAGCAATTCCCCTACCCCAGCCTTCTGAATGCTGAGGCTATAAATGAGAGCCACCACACTTGACTTGGGCACCTTACTTCTGTTGGGGTGAGGCCTGTAATGACACAGAGAGAGGGCCTCTCCCTCATGGAAGTTTCAAAATGTCTCAGCCTCAGAGGTGAAGCTCCAAAGACATAGTGAGCCTCTACCATCTGTGGCGGCAGCGTCTCAAGATCAGAAGGTTACTGGCATACCCCACCCTGGAATATTGGGAGTTCAAAGGAGATATTCCATCTACTGGCAAATTATGATAGTACATCTGATAAATTGTATAAAAGAAGTAGAATGATGCATACATGAAATGCCCCTTAAACATTCATAGGAAGGGGCTGCTAGAGGTGGTAGAATTTGCATTGAATCTCAACCAAAAAGAGGTAACAGGTTCCAGGCACACTGAGTGACCACACAGCCCACACAACTGCAGCTTAGAGAGAAGAAGGTGACATTTCCTGGTGACCTCAAGTAACCCTGCATTGCTCTGAGACCAAATGGGGAGCTGACGACAGGCCCAGGCTCAGCCCACTGAGTCACGCCCCCTCCGCTTTTGGCTTCTGAAGAAGTTTAGGTTTTACTTTCTTCTATCTGTAGGAAATTGAAAGCTATTAACTAGGTTTTGAAAAATATTGAGATTTATTTATTTTATTAGTTTATGTGTATTATACACCACAGGCCTGGTGCCTATGGTCTGTGAAGATCATAAGAGGACATTGGATCCCTGTGACAGGAGTTAGGGATGGTTGTGAGCCACCATGTGGGTGCCAGGAACTGAACCTGGGTACTGTGCAAGAGCAACCACTGAGCCACCTCTCCTGCCTTATTAACCAGAGTTTTTAAAAAGTCAGATGATCAGATTATAAAACGGAAACCTGACTCTGGTAACTGAAGGTAGATAGATGGCTGAAAACCCCAGGAAGACCCATGTCGAGGTGGGGAGGGTTCAACTGCTACCTGCATGCACATGCACCAACATGCAGCCGGAAGGAGAGGGCAGAGGGCCCCCGGCAGGAAAGATCAAGCAGCCTTAGCAATGGGGTTGGCGCAGTAATGAGGAAAGTGAGAGGCTGCAGAGCAGTGGAACTCTGTACTGCAGCAGGTAAAGGGAGGAGATGGGATCTGTAGACAGAGCTGCTGAGATACCCTACTTCAAGTGCTTAGCAACAGCGATGCAGACCTACAGGGAGAGGATGACTTTAGAAGTGAGGTCACATCATCTGGCTCCCAACATTTCTAAGGGGCTTTCCAGGAAAGTATCCCACTGTAGGCCTGGGGGACACTGAGAAGAAAGGGTGACGTGAACTAGCATCCAACTCCTGCGGTGAATGCCACAACGTCCATCCAAAGTTTCTACACTCTCTGGACACCCAGAAAAATCTCTGAGGTGGAGTCCTGGGGAGAAAGGCATGGCTAACAACTAAAGAAGCGATCTTGCCTGAAGGGCCACTGCGGGAACTTCACAAGAGATGGTGTTAATGGAAGGAAAGTTGAGCCCCATGGCCGCGGGTCATCTATGAGCCTGAGGACTCTGACACTGCTTATTCTTCACTGTGTTCCATTTATGTGCTGTCCTGAGTGACAGAAGCCAACAGCACGGCTGGGGGGAACAAAACAAAAACAAAAACCCGGTTGCTCGGGGTTAAAAACAGTGTGGGAAGTTGGATTTTAACCATGAGCAGTTAGGCTGTTTCACAGTGAAGCTTATAAATGACTCAGTTGGTTTTCATTGTGTTTGCTCTCCAACTTACAAAAGAAAAAAAAAAAAAAAAGGAGGGAGACATCTGGAGAGATGACTCAGTGCTTAAGAGCACTGACTGCTCTTCCAGAGGACCAGGGTTCAATTCCCAGCACCTACATGGCAGTTCACAACCATCTGTAACTCCAGTTGTATGGGCTCAAATGCCCTCTTCTGACTTCTAAAGGGTTCCAGGCACACACATAGTACACAGACAGGCAAGCACACACACACACACACACACACACACACACACACACACACACATATATATATATCTTAAAAGATGACTTATACCCTATTCTAAGCCCTCAGAAATCTCATTTTCTTTGTTTGATTTTTTGAGACAGGGTTTCTCTGAGTAGCTCTGGCTGTCCTGGAACTAGCTTTATAGACCAGGTTGGCCTCGAACTCAGAGATCCACCCCCCTCTGCCTCCTGACCGCTGGGACTACTGACATGTGCCACCACACCTGGCTAGAAACCTCATCTTCAGTTGATCTTTTTAAATAATTGAATTTTAAAGAACGATATCCACATCATGTTTTTCAAACGCATTGCTAACATTTTTAGTCACTTATCTATGGAATCGAATTGTTTTCCCCCTTTGGAGAAGCTAATCCATAATACACCTTTGAGATTTTATTTCTGTTGATACATGGAAATACAGCTCATTCATTTTGGTATTTTAACTCCCAAGAAAATAAGTATTCATTCTTAACCCAGTTGGCTTGTTTCTGGTTTATCCTCTGGAACAGTTGCAGGAAAGTCCTTTAATGGGTCTGTGTATTACACATCCACGGATGTCTCTAAGGAAACCATGGCAACAGGGTCCTCACTGCTGGTGAGGTTCATGATAACTTTCAAAATTCATTAACCCTTGGAGATTGGTCTTTTGGGGAAAACATCTGCCAAACCTCTTTAATGTTTAAAGTTGAATCGATTGTCTCCCCATAATCAACATCTTCTGGAGAAGATGCCTCTCACCAGGTAGAGCCTTATAAACATTGCCATTGAATCCAAACTTGCCTTGGCATTTTATGGTGGCTTTGTTGAACAGAAGATTTAAATGTTCAAAGACTTAAATCTATCAACTTATTCCTATTGTTTTTGAATTCATATGTTTGATAGAAAAAAGAAAAAAAATCAGTTTTTGCATGATTCCTCGTTGTTTTTTGTAACACGCAGCACTCTGAAGTATCAGGACACGTGAGCCTCTAACTGGGTGAACAGCTCAGAGAATACGTCTCCTCTTCAACTGTACATTTTGCGTAACTGCCAAATGTTCATTTCCCAGGAAAGTTTTGACGACCCCATACAAAGATCAGATTAACCTGTCATACTGTCTTGTGGTTAGTTTTCTTGGGAATACTTGCCCATCATTAACAAGCATGTATGTGCGCATTCTGGTCTCAAGAGGAGAAACGCATCAGTGTTCTCCATTTGGCTCCCAGTGCTTTAAAGAGCAGCACGCACAGAGAACTCAGCGTGTTCCGTTTGAGTGAAAGGATTGTCCTGAGCCAGACACTCCATCTCTTCCTGTGTGATGTGAAGCCCTTCCCTAGAGACTGATTCTCCAGGCCTGCTATAATTTGGCTTCCCCCATATCAGCACCCAGAATGGAAAGTTTCAAAACATTCATCAAGTTTGCCTTTGTCTGTGATCTCAGGCCCTCTGTCTCTGAGGTTTCAACTGGGACTATGATGACTGTAAAAAGTCAATGGCTCTTTTGACAGAGTGAAACTCAGAAGCGTGGTTTACGGTGAGAACATTTCATTGCAAGTTTATGGGTTTTGACTAATTAAATGAATTTTCAGCCACAACTTACCCGCTGGTATTTTAAATTCTTTCTCTAACACGTTTTCATGGAAATTCTTTTTATTACTATATTTAAAATACTGAAAGAACAGTCAAAATGTATTATTAATTGATTGATTAGGCCGTTGGAATGTCTACTATTCATCTAGAAGCCATAATATGGAGGCTTTTATTATATAGGCCTGCTACACACACACACACACACACACACACACACACACACACACACACACACTTCCATCATCAACCTAGTTCAGGTTTTCCTCAGATATCAGTGGTACCTTCCTCCCTTCCATCTATCTAGAGTTCTGGAATGTCCAATGATGGCGCTGATATGGATGTCCAGGCATGGATTTACAGTTGTTTTATGTAAGAATGGGGAAATTAGGATGGAACTCACGTGAAAAAGATAGTTAGCCAAGCCTTGTGATACATGGCTGTAATCCCAGCACGCAGAAAGCTGGGTGGCGGGAGCCATGTGACGTCTTCAGGGGACAAGGCCCGAGAATAACATGAATGGCTCTCCTTGTGTCAAGGCCCTGGAGATCCTAACCCACTTGGCAAGGACCTATGGACAGTTCTCTGCATGATTCTGGCCATGACTCTGGGAGTGTGTGTGCTTCATGCTCTCCTTGCTTTCGCCATGTTAGCCATACTGCTGGCCTGAACGAGTCACAGTAGGTCATGAAGTTTAATATTCCATGTTTGTATAAGTGCTGTAGAATGACTGATTTTTTTTAACCACAAGAGTTTTAAAGAAATGTTCTTAAATAGATATCAAGAGTTAATGGGAACATGCAAGGAACAGGGAATGAAGTAGAATCATAGAAAACCACATTTCCCCCATTTTTAATAACTCTGCCAATACTCTAAGAAGCTAAGAGAGATGGGCATAAAAACAAGGGACAAGCAGTACCAACTATTAAGAGTAACTCTCCAGGTTATGTTGGCTATAAAATAAGTGAAAAAACTTGGTATGCCCCCAGAGGGGATAGAGTAGTACAGAATGTCAAATGGATTGACCCAGCTTTGGCTGGTGAGTGGATCCTGAGAACCCAGACCCTACCAGATGTAAATATTAACCACCAGAGACAAAAGCATCTTTTGCCCTGCATGAGGTGTAACTGCATGTGCCGCCAGCTGGGCACACTGTTCTCCCGCAGGTGTGCCTACTCAGAGAAGTTCCTTTGTAGCTTGCGAGGCTGCTTATGCTTCTGACGGTTGAGATATGGATGAAAAAGGTAATGGCTACCATTGGGAGAGCTTGGAGATGGAAGGGGAAAGAAGCAAGGGACAAACTGGCAATTACTGTAACCGTTTTTAGAAACTTAGGAAGTGAAAACTGTTTGTAAAACTGTTCATGCAAACCTTTGAAACTGTAGAAATAAAGACAGCCCAGGCTATCCATGGCCACTTGTTTAAACAACAGGTGGTCACAATTTCTTCACGGTGCTGACTCCACACATTCATCCCAGGTCCATGGTCATGTCTGGAGCAAGGCTTCCAGCAGCTGATGCAAGAGGATCTGGAATTCATGGCCAGCTTGCACTACACAGCAAGTTCCAGGCTAGCCTGAGCTATCCAGTAAGATACTGTCTCAAAAAGTAAATAAAGCGAGGGTTGGTGAGATAGTAAAGGATAAAAGTTCATTTGTTGTATAAAATGACCACACAGGGCTACACACTTAATCTCTACTCTTAAAACAGCATGTAGGAAGGAGGGTAGTTGTCATATCAGTTGGAAGTAACCAAATATTTAAAATAGACAAAGGAGATAAGATCATATGACACATACCAAGTCATCAATAGAGTAAAAAAAAAAAACCCTCAGGAATCCAGGCTTTCCGAGCCCCTGACCCCAGCAGGGACAGGGAAATGCAAAAGTGCTCCTGGAGACAAGTTCCTTTTACACCGTTCTCCCCAACCCAATGCTGCGGAGATTCCGCGAGCCTCCGGGAAGGCTTTCTCTTCTGGTCCTCAGTCTGCGTCTGTCTTCTGAGTGTCCCTCAGTCAACTGTGAACTGTCCGGTGCTTTCTCATGGCCCTCCTTTCTGTTCTGTGTCCCTCTCTGCTCTCTTCACCGTTTACTCAGGAAATGAAAACCCGGCATACCCCGTGTCTGCAAGGTATCTGGGAGCACACCTGACTGCTCTTCTAGAGAACCCGGGTTCAGTTCCCAGTACCCATCATGGTGGTTCACAACTGTCTGTAACTCCAGTTCTGGGGGGAGTATAGCACCCTTACACAGACTTATAAGTAAAATATCAATGCACATAAAATAAGAAAATCATAAAAAGGGTAAATACATATTTATGAGTTGCATTTTTAAAAAAAGTTATGACCTTTCACAAATTCCCATTCCCTCTAATTTTCTTCAATTTTGTGCTAATGTATGGCCCAGACAATTCCAAAATCTCAAGCACTTGCTGATCCATTTGCTCCAAAAGTTATTTTTGCTGACTCTCACTCCTGTTGGTGTTTTTTCTTGTGATTTTGCTGGTTGTTACTCTCAGAAGGGAGGTTGTGTAAAGACAAAGGGAGGTGGTCTGTGGCAGGGGTCAGGGATAACAGGATCTCAAACCTAAACATTCCATGAGGTCACTATGTGATGGTCAAACAACACACATGGACAAACAAATGAGAAGAGACTAAGGACATGCAAGTGGAAGTGTCCTGAGCCAAAGACAGAGCCCAACGCTAGAGCTAAAGAGAAAAGTAATCTGCAGGGCTCTTTGCCCCCTGGAAGCAGGGATTAAGGCTTTTGCTCCTTATCATGAATATTAGCACCTGGTGGGAGCCCTGACCTTGTCAAGCTGCATTACTGAAAGAGTGTCACACTGCAGTAAGGACTCTGGCACTAGAGGTTATCTAACGCAACAGGACTCCTGGGCATCTTTCTTCTTTAGTGAGTCTCACGGCAATAAATGAGAGATTTAAGTAATTGCCAGTGTTTTAATGTTTATATTATGTGGCAATAATTCTACTGAGAAGATATCCTAAAAACATACGTGCACACACACACACACACACACACACACACACACACACACACACACCTTTCAGCACAATAATGTTCTTCTCAAAAATGGGCCACAACTGTACCTCCAGGGCTCAGAAAATCAGACATTCAGCCAGGTGGTGGTGGCGCATGCCTTTAATCCCAGCACTTGGGAGGCAGAGGCAGGTGGATCTCCATGAGTTCGAGGCCAGCCTGGTCTACAAGAGCTAGTTCCAGGACAGGCTCCAAAGCTACAGAGAAACCCTGTCTCAAATTTTTTTTTTTTAAAAAGCAAGAGAATCAGGCATTCAAGGCCATCCTTGGCTACATTCTGAGTTCCAGAGCTAGCCCGTGTTATATTAGACCATGTTTCAAAACACCAAAAATAAAACAAAATGTGACATAGATGAAGATTTCTTGAGTCATACATAATTAACAACACAATTTACAAAACCTTAGGTGTAAATACAATCCTTTCTATTTTTCTACCTCCTCTGCAGGGTGGGCGTGATTTGTCTGGTGAACACAGCCAGAGCTGTTGGAGAGCTGGGAAAGAGAGGGGCTGCTCAGTCCTACCCTCCCTCTGGGCACCTCTGTGATCCCAGGCCAGCTCAGAGTTTCTTTTTTCAGCTCTGTTTGACACTTCAATGGTTGCCTTAATGGCTCCAAGCCCTACTTCCTGCCAGTGTGGTTGACCTTGCTCTGACCCAGTGCCCCCATTCCTTCTGAGATGATGTATCTCTACCAGGACTTTTAAAAATGGATTAACATGCCCTGCCTCATGCCCTGCCTGGCAGGCTCTGAGTGACCAGCACTTGTTGACTCCAGAACACAATCATAGAGAGTAGCCAGGCAAACATTCCCCCACAGCATTCAGCCCCATCTCACATCTGCATAGCTGAGGCCATCAGGTCCAGCCAATGTCCCCTGTGAGGTCAAAGTTCATTAGACAGCACACTCAGTAACGGCAGCCTCTTTACCAGTTTAAATCACCGATTGCAAAGTGGGTCACTGTCCTCCCAGGCTCGAGCTGCCAGTTTAGTAAGAAACAAACTTGCCACAGTAGGATTGGAAAGGACTAGAAACCACCAGTTTTATGATCAATAACCAAACAAATAGATCTTGTGCATCAACTAAGTGCCAGGTAAAGGACATTCAAAAGCAAGGATGATGGACTCTGTCCATTCCCTCACGAAGACTGCCATCAGAATGTCCCCAAGTGGAAAACCTACACAGAGGAAATCCGACTTGTTTGAGAATAATCACATTTACCTTATAACCTACAGGTTTTATGTGTATTGCCATATTTGAGGTCAGAACAGCAGTATATGGGCTTGGAAATAACATGGAAATCTTCTGGAGGTTTCCAATTCTATACTCAGTAGGACCTTGCCCCTGGGCGAGGGAGTGGTGGAAGAAGAATAAAGCCAAGGGAGTTATCCTGAGGGAACAAACCCAACCAGGAGAGGCATTTCTAGGATGCCCCACAGGGTATGCAGGTCACTACAAACGATGAAGTGGAATAAATACCACAGGTCCTTGTATTTTTAAATAACAACAGATTTGAGGGGATTCATGTAATACCAGATAAAGAAGGAAAACAACCCCCAACTCACAAACTGTCATGCTTAGTTTGCAAACCCACAGTGACCCTTGGAGCCCAAGTCTACAGAGTGAGACGCTTCACTGATACCAGGCCCCATGGTACTCTGAAAATTCTATCAAGACATGACCAGAAACCATCCTCTAGAACACTTGATGCCGATCTGGGTCACTGTTTTGGAGTTAAGTCTAGCCCTAGTTGTTAGTGAATGTCGCCTCACCAAAGTACACTCTCTCTCTCTCTCTCTCTCTCTCTCTCTCTCTCTCTCTCTCTCTCACACACACACACACACACACACACACACACATCTCTCTCTCTCTCTCTCTCTCTCTCTCTCTCTCTCTCTCACACACACACACACACACAAACACTCTCACATATTCACACTCTCTCACACACACATATTCTCTCTCTCTCTCTCTCTCTCACACACACACACACACACACACACACACACACACTCTATAGAAATTCCTTCCTTTAGGTTCCTGTGACCCTCATGTCTTGTCGCCCATAAAGATCTTTATAGCAGACTACCTTAACAAACTGGGTCACCTTCATAATGAGGGAGAGCAGTTGACTTTGCATCTTCTTGTATTACTGAGAAAACGTGTACCAAAATCATGTTTGGAAAGACTGAAATAAAAGGATACAGACAGAATACTTTAGTAGCAATATGCCTGCACACATCCACATTCCCACACAAACTAACATAAATTTATGTATAGCTTATTACACACACGTATATGTAAAGGTTATAGATATAGTTTAGTTTAGTCATGGAAAAAAATAGATGGCAGATAGATGATTTCAAATGATACCTTAACTCACACACAGACATACACACACACACACAGACACACAATTTATTTGAGGAAATGCCCCTACAGTTTAATTTTTAAAAATCCCATGTCATAGCTCAAATGATAAATAAAAATCATGCAGCCTGAAAACTGACAAGAAAGCTCCATTAACTGAAGAGGAAAGCAAGGCCCCAAGGCTCCAGGACAAGGTGTTTCCAGCTGAGAGACATTCAGAAGGGCAAGAGGCCCCCAAATTGATTTTGTGCTTGCACTCATGGCATCGTTTTAGAACCACGACAGATGTTCTCCAGCCTCTCTAGTTCCTTGAGGAGAAAGCATTTGGGTTCCCCAGAGCAGACATTCTCAGGTGATCTCCGATTATTGAGAGCACTTTCCTCTACCGAAATCTGCCTGCTGTGGTTTCTACCACTTCTCAGAGAGGTAAAGAAGCTTTTCACTGTGGTAGGCATGTATGTCACATATGTGTGTCCACATGTTTCTGGAACCATGTGACCTTTGGGTACATCACTTGACATTTTTGAGTCTCTTTGCCTTTGGAATGTGATAGATGATCAGTTCCGTGCAGAATGTAGAGAAGTCAGGGAGAGCCTGTGCAACTCCTTTGTGCAAGCTTAAAACACTTTAAGATACAGATTAATCTGAACACCACTTGCCTGCTTTCTTCTCTGACATCTCTTTCACTGCATTTGTAGTTAAGACATGTATCAAAACAAATTCTGCTACCAAATGGCAGCCTCAAATTATTTCAGGAGAGTTGAGGAGGTGACCCAGTAGCTAACACACCTGCTGGGCAAGCATGTGGGCATGAGGTTGAATCCCTAGCACCCACGTAAAGCTGAGTTGTGGTACATTTCTTTAATCCCAGAACTCTGGAAATGGAGGCAGGGAGATCTCAGTGAGTTCAAGGCCAGCCTGAATCACACAGCAAGCATCAGACTAGCCAGGACTACATAGTGAGAACCTGTCTTAAAAAAATTAACAGCACTTACAGGAGTCTGAATTACTTCATATATCTGTAACCCTAGCATTGGGAGGCAGAGATACGTGGATCCCAGGGCCCCATTGACCAGGTAGTCAAGCTAAAACAACAAACTTTATGTTCAGTGAAGAAACTGTCTCAACAAGTAGGCTTGAGAACAATATTGAGGAAGACACACCAACATCAACCTCTGTCCTTCACACATGCATGCCCAGGCATGCACAGACATGTACACACACATACACACATACACACATGCATGACCATATGCATACACACTACACACACACACACACACACAAATTGTTTCAGATATCTATGATGTACTGCTGCCTCATCTCATCTTTTCTCTATGTAAGTCATCTGGGAATTGATAACGTTCAGGACACTTTTCTGAGACACCCAGCATGTACCAGGCTGAGCATCTTTTTGGCAGCAGGTCTTTTCTCCCCTCCTTAACTCTTATAACCTCAGTGGGGAAAATTAAAATGCCCATCTCCCTTCCCCCTGTGATAATTGGGTCAAAGGTGACATTTCTAGGAAGGAAGGAGCTAAACTAAAGGCACACACTAACACAAACTCTATTATGTCCTGTCCCCAGCATGTCCTCAAGAGTTATTGAGTAACTTGTGCAGACGCTTGTTATACTCCTAGCTAAAGAGTTAAATCTTTAGTATGTGATACCAAAAGAAGTCAAATGTGTGATTTCTTAGAGCCCTTAGGAACTATTCAGCGCTTTGGTAGATTTACCACGGCCTACCAACCGATCCTCAGATCCTCAACCTTCCAGACTTAGAAACTTAAAATGAGAAAACATTAAAAGGGTTTGGAGTTTCTAGACAACTTGGGGGTTCTGGTAAGTGATCACAAGTAGAAATGTGGTCAGAACAGTGTTGTCACCAATTCCCAAGTGTCACGGTGGCGAGGTAAAGCAACACCACTGTGCCATTCGTACGGATTTCTCAGAGACAGGCTCCTGCAATACGCAGTTTCTCCTAGGGAAGACCTGACCCTCCTGTTTCGTGTGTACCTAAGGGTCTTTTGTCAGTCATTTGGTCGGAAACTAAATAACCAGAATTCCTCACAGCAGAACAGTCACACCAAGACTGAATGATAGATGATATGTCAGGAGAATTATTAGACATGATAAAGAGAAAACCACACGTTTTGCAGTTATAAATTCAAGCTTCTGGTAAGTGATTAGGCAGCATATGTCTTACCTGCCTCAAACCAAACTGTTTGCCACATCCTAAGAAGATGTGGTCAGAAGGTTCACACGTGAGACTCTGAGACAGAGGAGGAGGCGAGTTTGTCACTCTAGAAGGTTAAGATGTGAATTCTACCTTCCAGTTTGTAAAAACAAGCCACTTTTAAGAATGAAAGTGGCCTTGGTGGGCAATGTCCACACTCTCCAGTTGTCATCACAGAATTACAAAGGAAACGGAGAGTAATGGTCACATAGGAGACAGTTTACAGGAAATACTTTTTAAAGGGACTTTAGATGTTATAAAATCACAAAAGTTTTTAGTTTCTTGAAAGTATTCAGAGCTGAGGGAACCTTCGAGAAGGAACTAAAGGGAATCAGTAATGACACATGAAAAAGTAGAAAATATTTACAAACACACCAAAATTTTAACACTGAAAAGGACAATAACTAAGATGGAAGCTTCACTACTGGGATTCAATTACAAATTCGAGCAGAGGGAGAAATCAGCGAAACTCATGCTGGAGTCGTGGTTCAGCAGTGAAGAAGGCTTACTCCTCAGCAGAGAACGTGAATTCATTTCCCAGGGTCCATATAACATGACTCACAACTTCACAATTAGCTGCCTGTAATTCTGTCTCCAGGGGATCCAAAACCCTTTTCTGTCCTCCATGGGCACTGCATCCATGTACAAACGTGCACATGTACACACACACACACACACACACACACACACACACACACTTGCATCTGAAAGTAATTAAAAATAAAATAAATCTTTTTTTTAAAAGATTACAGTGTCGATGCATTACAATAGACTAGCTCAAGGAGGAAAAAATGTCTAAGCTGGGAGACAAGTCTGGTGAAATGTGACATTCAGGCATCATTAAAAGATAAGGATGATCATAATTTGTTTAGAATTCTGTGATTTGCTCAAGAAACAAAGCCTATGAATCCATAGGATAGAAGAATGAACTGAGGTTACAAAAAAAAAAAAAAAACTAAAGGCATAGAAGACATATTGCATAAAATTATAAAAGAAAATTTCCCAAATCCATGCAAAGAAGTGAACATCTAAACACAAGTTGTCTTTAGAAACCCAAGAAGAAATGAACAGAAAAGATCCTCTTCACAACACATTTTAGTTAAAATGTGAACACTACAAAACAAAGACAATAGCAAAAGCTGAAAGAGAACAGGCACTCATTTACGAAGACAAATTCACCATAATGACATCGGAACCCTCAGCAGAAATCATAAAAGTTAAGACAGAATAGAATGACAGATTTCAAGCCATAAGGTTAAATAAAAATGCCAGCAAAGATTATTATGTCCAGAAAGTTTACTTCTCAAAATTAATACAGTAATAAATACAAGATAAATATAAACTAAAGCAATTCATAACCACTAAGTCAACATTGCAGAATATGCTTAGTGGAATTACATACAGGAACACTGTAAATACATGAACACTTATGGTATGTTTCCCATACTATACTCTCTCTTCTCTGCATTTTGACCAGTCTGTAGATGTCTGTAATGGTCTCCATCTGCTGCAAATGAAACTTACTTGATGAGGAATTAGAGCTACACTCATCTATGATGCGAGGGTCGTTATGTAGAGTGCAGTAGGGAACCCAGTGAGGAAAGTAGGTTTTTCTCTACTGGGCTCCATGATGTCACAGCCACAGGTAGTTGACTAGGTTTCTAGTATCAGACACGAATACCTCCCACTGAGTGGGCCATATGTCTAGTTAGACAGTTCTTAGTTACTTCCAGGATGTTGGTGACACTCTTGCAACCTTGGGTATATCTTACTGTGATGGTCATTGTTGTGGTTTTAGAACTAGGTTAGGACTATTAATAGCTATTTTCATGGGCAGCTTGCATAGCACCATTAGATATTCTGAGAGCTAGTCCTCCAGGAGGAGGCTTCCAGGTCAGTTCCAGCCTGAGTCCTCCAAGTCCTTTGTCAAAAGTGTATGGTGTGTTCATTTTTTTTTCTGCCAAGAAACTCATTGTACAAGGGAAGATTTTCTTTACTAAAATTTGATTATTTTTCTCTTAGGAAATTCCAGATTAATGTACCTTTGACTTTGTATAACTTGTTTTCCCTCATTAACAATTGTTTGAAATAAAACCAAGGAGATGAGAATTTTAAAATTCTATGATGGTATGACTCTGTGTCTCGGTGACCTGATACATTGGTAAAGATGACATTATTGACAATGTTCATAGTATGAGTCAAAACCATCGTCTATTATGGTATTACAGATGAAATGATGGCCTTTTTTTGACATGTTTTGTTGTGTCATATGTGTAAGTCATACTGTCTCTAATGTTGGGATGAATTGATTCACTCCTGTAGCATGGGTTGATATTTTAGTTCCATGGTTCCTTTGTTATTACAGGCTGATTTTCAGTGAATAATAAATACCTATTGGTAGTTAATATACAGGAAATTTGTTTATACCAAGTAAATATTTTTCATTTTCTGGACAGATTATATAAAATACTAAGAGGTAGTTGGGAAACAGCTGGATAGGTAAAGTGTTTGCCAGGCAAGCGTGAGGTCCTGAGTTCCATTCCCAGAATCTGTGTGAAAAGCTGGGTGTGGTGATAACGCCTGTAATTCAAGCTCTGGGGAGCTGGAGACAGACAGATACCTGAGGTTCTCTGATTAGCCACTTTAGCCTAATCACCAAGCTAAGTGAGAGACCATGCCTTAAAACACAAGATAGACAGAGCCTGAGAATGATCCTCAAGGTTCACCTCTGCGCACACACACACACACACACACACACACACACACACACACACACACACACACA
>NW_026068180.1:712440-777220 GCF_014885135.2 Alexandromys fortis
AGAGAGAGAGAGAGAGAGAGAGAGAGAGAGAGAGAGAGAGAGAGAGAGAGAGAGAGGTTGCTGAGTTTTAGCAGCCTGGCTTGCTTCCTTATGTTGCACCATATCAGCAATTTAGTGACCTGACTGTCCTTTGGGAACCTTTCCAACCTTAGTTCATAGGTTTTCATGGGACAAATGTCAGCTTTCCTGAAGAAGGAGGAATGACTCAGGTTTTAGTCAGTCAGTGGTTCAACTCTCAGAGCCTGCAGCAATCTCTTATTTTTGGTCAATAAATGTCAAATGTGGGTTATTTCATTAGAAAGGGCTTTGTCACATGGAAGTTTTGAAGCTATGGTGTCAAATAGATTGACAGGTGTTGGTAGACCTATCTGTTACTGCCTTATCCATCACTCTACCATTGCCCTTCCCAGACTGTACTCTGGTCAAGGATGCCCCTGATAACCCCCCACCCCAGCACACACACACACTGGGTGGTCAGTTCACGCTTGGTTCTAGTACAAGAGATGAGCCTGAATGTGATCTGTTCTTTTGGACTCGGCAGTGTGGCATGGAAAGCATTGGCCTTCCACCAGTGGGAACTTGGGTTTCTGGGACTCTGATACAATACCTTACAAGCCCCGCCCTGTACCCTTGTGTTCCTGCCATGGGCTGTAACTGGCGGCTTTCTGAGTCATTGGCTGTGGGTTCTGCTGTGGTTACTTCATGGTTCTCACACAAACGCTCAGAAGACGTCACCAGGCAGAGACAGTAAGGGTAGGAGCTTTCATAGAAAGCCTTCCATGATAAAGCATCATAAAAACGAAGGAGGCACAAGGTCGCCGAGCCCACTCACCTCCTTCATCTGCTAGAGGTTAAAAGAGAGCAAGAGCAAAGCCCCAGACACGGGAACCTACTCGGCCTTCTAGAGAAGATGAAGCTCCTCCTGTTCCTGCTGGCCTTCTCTCTGCCCCCCAGGACAGAGGCAGGTGAGTGAACACCTCCTTAGTGGTCAGTTGTCACCACTGGAGGGAGGGCAGTGGTCTTTCTCAGGAAGAGCCACTGAGTGCTAGCCCTTCCCTGAGCCATATCTTGTCATCTGGAAAGTGGATTTTTTTTTTTTTTAGAAGTTTAAGGGTAGAAGGTAAAGAGTAGGAACTTGCAAAGCAGAGAACACTATGTTCTTCTGAAGCAGGCAGAATGGACCTGGTTCCGGCATCTCTGATGATACTTCCTCACCAAGCACTCATTAGAGAAACCTAGATCCCAGAATAGGCAGGGATGCTGGCCTCAGGATAAGTGCTTTTGCTGAATCCCAAGCCACTAGGTCCTTTCTTTCATCTCTGTGCCTCCCAGGCTTTTGTAGTCCCACAGTGTTCGAGCATGAGATACTCCCTGGGCAAGCGCTAATTTCTCTGTTTTCAAGAATGCCAGCAGCCGCATCTAGGAATGAGTGGGCGTCCTCACTCACGAAGCCAGTGACCTCTGCTGAGCACCTACTACGTGCCACGCCTGAAGAAATAGGAGGCCACGAAGTGTAGACTGAGCCTTGTCCCATAGAAAGCAGCCCTGTTCCATCACAGGCATCATGGAGCTGGGGAGGGAAGCACGGTTAGAGTCTCCGGGAACAGAAGTCGGGGACAGACATGATGGTTTTTAGCCTTTTCTTGCCCAGAGACTTAATCTTGCCTCCAACTATGTGGAAGAAAGATGGACAGACCAAGACCTACCTTTCTCTCCTTTTAGCGAAGGGGAACTTGAGGGCTTTCCTTACAGCCTGCTCCTAATTCCAGGCCTCCCCTGGTTCCTAAATGCCTAGCAAGTCAGGAGCCATTATGCAAAGCCCACCTGGTGGACTAGCAGGTGCTTACAAAACGGCTGGCTTTCCCTTCAGGGGAGATCATCGGCGGACATGAGGTCAGGCCCCACTCTCGACCCTACATGGCGTATCTTCAGATCATGGATCAGAATTCTCAGAAGAAGTGTGGTGGCTTCCTAATACGAGAGGACTTTGTGCTGACTGCTGCTCACTGTTCAGGGAGGTGAGGAGCAAGAAACAGCCCATCCCCTCCCCTCCCAGGAACATTCCACGGAGACCTCACCTTCTTCCTAAGGGGATTGGGATGACAGAGGACCCAGCAAGTCTCATGAGGGAGAAGCAGGCTGGCACCAGAGTGGCAGCTAAGGAATAAAGCACATTTAGACCGGGGGGGGGGGGCGTGGAGTGGTTAGCCCCACAGGACAAACCGAACAATACAGTGGGCTTCATCAGCACCCTGACCCTAAGCAATGTGGTGTACCAATGGTGCTTAGAATGCTATCATTTCTATGACTAACGCGCAGAAGCCACAGTCACTCCGTCCCCTCAGTTTCTCAGAGCTAGAGCACCACCATGGCCAGCACTTCCTTCCCTTCACACCTCCTGGGCTGCATCCTCTCTGAGTCCACATCTCTTATCTACATTCTACTCTAGGTACGGCTTAATCAATGTCACCTTGGGGGCCCACAACATCAAAGAAGAGGAGAAGACCCAGCAGATCATCCCTGTGGCAAAAATCATCCCACACCCCACATATAACGCTAAGAAAATCCTGAATGACATCATGTTGTTAAAGGTGAGACCGTTACCCTCAACATATTCCAGGGATCGCCCCTCCCCACCTGCTCTCATTCTGTTTCTTCCCTCCCTGCCACCCTGGCTTTCAAAGGGTCCCAGGCACCAGGCTCCTGGCTGAGCTGCTCTCTCCTGCCTCTTCCCCCACAGCTGAAGAAGAAGGCAAAGAGGACTAAAGCTGTGAAGCCCCTCAACCTGCCCAGCCGTAATGTCCAGGTGAAGCCAGGGGACGCTTGTTATGTGGCTGGTTGGGGAAAGCTGGCCCCAATGGGCACCTTTCCCGAAACACTACAAGAGGTAGAGATGACAATCCAGGAGGATGAGGAGTGTGAGTCTCACCTTCAAGGCTATTACAACAAAACCATTGAGATCTGTGCGGGGGACCCAAATAGCAAGCGTGCTTCCTTTTCGGTAAGTTGGATTGTCCTCCTCTCTGGGCTCCATGGGAGGAGGAAAGCAACCTGGGACCTAGAGACCAAGCATCAGGGACTCCTTTGCCCTCTGGCTGTGATCTTTCTCCCTGGAAACAGCAGGCCTCAGAGATGACAAGGAGCCTTGGTGAAGACAGTTGGTATAAAGCACGATTTGCTTGTGTCATTAACACAAGCAGGGGTCTCCTCAGAGCAGTTACCCACATTTGTCACCATTCTGCTCCTCCATGTTCACATCAGGCTCACTCGCCTGTCCCCATGTTCTTAAATAATAGCCTGGAGCTGCGAGTTCCATTTACCTTCATAGAGAGTAGATCACAGACCTGGAGAAAGTCAGGGCCTGGGCTCAGGAGGGAGGTGAAACAGTAACCCTGTCCATAATCAGAGTAGGGACCCCAGGCCTGCCCTCTGATGTCTCACAAGCAGAGCTCCCAAGTCGTACTCCTCGGAGAGGAGCCTTGGCATGAGAGAGCGGCTGGGACTAGGGTGAACAACAGCTCAGTCCTCTGTGAACCTTCTCCATTCACAGGGGGATTCTGGAGGACCTCTCGTGTGTAAAAAAGCAGCTGCAGGCATCGTCTCCTATGGACGTGCTAATGGTTCAACTCCAAGAGCCTTCACCAAAGTGTCAAGTTTCCTATCCTGGATAAAGAAAACGATGAAACGCAACTAACTACAGAGCAAACCAGACCCCTCCCTGACTCACCATCTTCCCTACAGCTGAGTCCAGGACTGTCCGAGGACAGAAGCCAGCATCTTAATAAAGGTCTCTTTGCTGAATTGGAAGACTGGTTTTTTTTTTGATTTGCAAATTTTATTCAAATTAACTTTGAAATAAATTGATTGCCAATCTTATTTTCAACTGTAAAAATTTGCACAGATCATAATAAATGAATTATTTTTAAAGTGTATGTTGTAGTATATTTTGTATTAAAAAAAAGTACCGTGTAATCATAAGCATTGAGATATCACATGGACAAACCCTGTGCTAGGCAGGCCAATGACATACTTCTGCTTTCTGCTCACCCCAACACCATACCCTCACAAAGCTTAGGCATGGCCATTGAGCAGCTCCTTTCAATGTGTCCCACTGTGCAGGGCCTGACCTTCTGACTGGCCCAAAGCTGAGTGTGGGTGTGTCTTGTCTTGGGGCTCAGGGTGAACTCTTTTCCTTCCCTGAGTCATATGGAAGAAAGGAGAGGGAAAACACCATGGGTCCTGAAGACAGGGGAGACAGAGCTGAGGTCACTGTGGATGGACCTTTCTGGGCAGGGCATCTTTGTCCCACGGCTTCATCATTAGGGTGACAGCAATTTCAGCAAGCCCTCTTGCTCATCTAGAATTTGTTTCTCTATCCTCTTCTGGGTACAGGGCTAAGCTTTGTCCAGCCTCCTAGTTCCACCCTCCTCTCTTCACGCCTACTCTAATGAGTCTATCTGTGCTTCACAGATCATGCAGATCTGAGGACATTCCCACCTTTTATTCTTCTTCAACCCAAGCCATGTGGGTTCCTTCCATCAAGGCCTCAGCCCTGTGGTTCCAGCCCAACTTAAACCCTGGTAGAGAGGTACTGCTCAAACGTCCAGGACAGAAGTGCCATCATAGAGGGTCCATGGAAGACAGGGCTTTCACTGTCTCTATCCAGAACCCTAGTCAGCTCAGTTCTTCCCGTGTGCTCAGCATCCATAGCAGCAGGGCCACTCAGCAGCCTGAGCCCCTCTGAGCCTGTTCATCTTAGCCACTGCTGGCCTCCAGGTTAAGATTCCCTGCTGCTCACCTGGCCTATGTCAGTCTTTGACACCCGGAAGGGTAAATAGCTAGAAATCTCTACTTTTCCATCAGTCAGTTCTGAAATGTATGAGTTTTGGAAATGACTGTAGTCTATCAGCTTCTACTGAGAAACTGTTCAGAAAAGAATCATTTTTACCTAGGGGAGAGGGCAGTGGGTAGAGAACAGTCTTGTTTTTATTTTAAAGGTAACAGATTCAGAGTCATTATACACATATAAATCCTAAGAGATTCACATATTCAGAAGCATAATTCAGAAACAGGATTATACATGAACCAAGGAGGCTGGAAAAAATAGAAAAATTTTTAAAAAAATGGTGTGAAGAAATACTTCTAATATTTAAACCTTCTTGGTTACTGCTGCATCCATAGTTCCAAAACTACTTGGGATTCTCATTTTCAGGAAGATCTTGGCATGAGACCATAGCCATAATGTGTGATTGTTTGTTAAAGAAAAGTCTTCCTGTGTTGGACTCACATTGCTAAAACAATCCAAGGTGCTAGGCATGGTTGCTTACACCTTAATCCAGCACTTGGGATGCAGAGGCAAGCAGATCTCTGAGACCAAGGTCAGCCAAAGCTATAGAGAGAGACTCTGTCTCAAAACAAATAAATTTAAAAATGCTTAATTAACTCAAATAAACTTCAAACTCCAAACAGCCTTGGCTTCAGGATCCAATCTTGTCAGATACTTAGCAGATAGCATGACTGGTAGCTATGGATTAATGGCTCCCTGTCCCAAACAGACAGAGCATCATGTTCTTCTTGGAGATGAAGTAAAGTCTCTCTTTGGGTCAGGTAACTTTCAAAGGCATGCTTTTATATAGAAAGAGATGTAGGTGGCGCACAATTCCTGATAGAGAACTGGAAAACAAACCCTGCCTTAGAGATATACTTAGATATACTAGTTCCTTTGGAGACAAAAAAAAAAAAAAGAATAAAAACAAGCAAGCAAGCAAACAAACAAACAAAAAACAAACCCAAAGAAGAGGCAGCATCAAAGAAAAACATGTATTAGAAATCATACAGTCATATATGTATTCAGTTTAGATGTCATATTTACTTTGGCATGTTTTATAACTTAAAATAACTTTGAAAACCATTATAGTGTTTCTGTTAGAGCGGAGACAGAAATGAATTTCTAGCAAGAGGAAGTAAATGACCCAACAACCAGAATCAACCATGTTAGGATGGAACCTGAACTGAGCTAAGGATTCCCTGGCCACCAAGGCACAAATGACCTCGATGTCTTCTAATCTGTGGTCAGTAACTTCCTGGCATCCCACACAAAAGACAAGCCCATGCTCTGACTCCCCATGGAGAGAAATTCCTGGGCTCCTCCCACAGCTGCATGGTGAAGGTGTTCAAAGTCAACTTGCTTTGCTCCCTTGAGCACACATTGGAGTAGATTCAGAGGCAGTAAATGCCTTAAACACAGACAGCTTCAGATTCCTCTGCTCTGTGGATGTATCTCTCAGCCTTCACATTTGCATAGAGCTCACTCAGCTCCCCTAACATCTGTAATGATGTTCTGCACCTGGGAAACGAAATGTTTCAACTCATCAAGACCCAACTTCTCTGCTCCCCCAGGGCATTGCAGTCCAGGAAGCCAGAGAGTACAAGACTCCCCTGAAGCACACAGAGCAGACACAACAACACAAGTCTTCTGGTTTGTGCTGGGGAATACATACTGGAATACCTTCATTGTCCTGTCCAACATTATTAATTTGCCAGCACCATTTTCCATGAACTTAGAGAATATAGAGTTTCTGTTCTGTATTTGTGTCCCATGGCACCTTTCTGTGGTTGTTTTTTAGTGATAATGTCCCTCCCACTCCAGACTCATGTATTTGGGTACCTAGTTCCCAGCTGATGATGCTGTTTGGGGATGTTAGGAAATGTGGCCTCGATGGCGGAAGTCCATTGCTGGGGCAGGCTTCAACTCATACCACTCCCAATTCTCTCTCTCTCTCTCTCTCTCTCTCTCTCTCTCTCTCTCTCTCTCTCTGTTTCTCTCTTTGTCATGCCAATGGTTGTGTGTAACTTAGTAAATGACATCATTCCTTATCGTCCTGCTCCTGCTGCCATGCCTTCCACTGATGCCTCACCTGAATCCCTATGTCCTAGTCTTTCTCCTAAAAGCTGCCATGGTCATGGTGCTTTATCACAGTAATAGGAAAGTAATTAATACATATGCTTTTCAGCAACATACATATTTTACCTTGACAGAAATGTAGGCATGGACTCATTTGCCTTATTTCTCAGGAGAATTTGGCCTGAAGCATTGTGGGAGAGTCCACAAAGAACACAACCCCTCTGCAGAATCAGGCTGCTCCTCTACATCATGTAGTTTGTCCTTTAAACGTGGGAATGACATTTTCCCTACAGCTAAGATACATGGATTCCAAATCACAGAGATGTGCAGCCAACTCCCCTCATAGAAATGACCAGACTCAATGGTCTTGGTGTCTGTGACAGATATGGCAATGCTCACCTGTAATTCCAGCCCTCCATGGCTGAGGAGGATAGAGCTTTCAAATTGAGCCTCAGTTGCAAAGTAAGATCACGTCCGGAGAATGAGCTTCTCTCTATACAACCTTGAGTGTGGATTGCCCAGAGGTCTTAATTCCTGAGAAATGAGTCCACCATAAGTAATGGATTAATTTATAGCTAGGTTATCAATTCTGATTTGCTGGGGAAATTGGTTTCATTGAATTGTCTCTCAAGGTGTAATGACTCCTAGTTGGGTGGCCCACGCCTTTAATCCCAGCACTTGGAAGGCAGAGGCAGGCAGATCTTTGTGAGTTTGAGGCCATCCTGGTCTACAAGAGTTAGTTCCAGGACAGGTTCCAAAGCTACAGAGAAACCCTGTTTTGAAAAACTATATATATATATAAAACTATATATATATATATATACACACACACATGTATATAAATATACTCCTAACAAAAGTCTATAATATATTTGTGTAGTGCAATAAAGGAAAAACCACCAAGACACCTTAACTATCAAGTTTAGAGTCACTGTAGCAGAGAGAGAATCCTTGTAGCTTAGACACTTGGGGTCAGAGCTCCCTGAACATCTTTCAAGAGATCATTTAAGTCCTCCTTAATGTGGGAGTCCCCTCTGTGTGTATTGATTACCATTAATGAATAAAGAAACTGCTTTGGGCCTGTTGATAGGGCAGAACTTAGGTAGGCAGGGAGGACAGAACTGAATGCTGGGAGGAAGAAGGTGGAGTCAGAGAGATGCTATGGAGCTGCTGCCAGAGTCAGACATATTGGACATATTGCTGGTAGGCTACAACCTCATGGTGATAAACAGATTAATAGAAATGGGTTAAATTAAGATGTAAGAGTTAGCCAATAAGAAGATAGAGCTAATGGGCCAAGCAATGATTTAAATAATATGGTTTCTGTGTGGTTATTTTGGTTCTGGGCAGCTGGGATGAACAAGGGGCTCCCTTCTCCAACATCCCCTCCCCACAACGACTCCCCAGCCCATTTGCTCCAAGACCCTGCTAACTTAATGCCAAGGATCACGACAACATGAATTCATTGCAATATGCAAATAATGAATTACATCATCCTCTTATCCCTGGATAATGAGCTGGAGAGATGGTTCAGTGGTTTAGAACACTCGTTGCTCTAGCAGAGGATTCAGGTTCAATTCCCAGCATCCGCGTGATGTCTCACAAGTATCCTGACTCCAGCTCCAGGGCATCCATTGTCCTATTCTGACCTCCATGAGTAACACACACACATGAACAGACATGCACATACACACACAGACACACACAGACAACGGAACACACACATATACCACACACATGCACACACATACACACATAGACACAGTTAGACACACACATACCACACACATGTGCATACTCACATAGACACAGTTAGACACACACACATACCACACACATGTGCATACACACACACACACACACACACACACACCTGTGTTCAGAGTAAGACCAGCCTGTCTCACCTCTCAGAACTGATCTCACACATCTCTAACCATCTGTGCTCTAAACTCAGATCCTCAGCTCACTCCAGTCAATATCAGCCTTTTCAAGGGCTGGGTCTTTGTCTGTCTCACTTCCAGATCTAGCCCACTAAATAATCACTCAAGAGCTAATCAAAGTCCTTGTTTATCTACAGAAAATCCTAGGGAATGTTGTAGAAAATACCACTTCAGTCTCCAGCAGGGAACCCAGTGCTGGCCTTTAAGTTCATATTACTGACTTTAAATTCAATCCTGAAGCTCTTGCTTAGAGATGAACATCAATATATAGTAAACAGGTAATTGATAAACATTATTTGTGATTCATTATTATATTTAACCATGTATGAGAGTAAGACGTGATCAATGGCCACAGGGTAAATACTTGCTTTTGAGACTTCTCTGTGACACCCTAGCAGTTTAGGAGAGTCAGAGTGAGTGAAAATTAATTCATCAGACTGTTCCAACAGATGTTCCTCAGTATGATCAGAAGTCTCAGAGGTGAATGAGAAGATGAACTGAAACTCTGCCTCTCCAGATAGGACACAGTATCAGCTCCTAATAAATACTGTATAATTTTGTCCGTGTATTTTTAGTGCTATAACTGTTTTGTGGTAAATTGGGTGTCATTTTCAAAAAAGAAAAGAGAGAAAGAAAAAAAACCAAAGAAATTAAAAAGAGATATTGCCAGAAAGGGAAAAAAATGTAAGCAATATAAAAAGCCAAACTTTTGTCTCAGTGCAGGCACAGTGGACTTGCTGGGGTCCAGGCCCTCCTCAACCACAACCTTACCCCCTCTTTTCCTGGTCTTTATCCAGGATTAGCTCAGAGGATGTCAGTGTGGTGACCGTGTCATTTTCACCCAAACCAGACAATGTCCTGAGCTAATAAAGCCAATCAGAGCAGAGCTGCACAGGTTTAAAAGGCCTGTGAGGTCACTGAGTGCTCACCTCCTTCATCCTTCAAGGGCTCTGTCCACTCTGACCTCCAACCCGAGCAGCCTCCTAAGAAGATGGATCGAGTCCTCATTCTCCTGACCTTTCTTCTGCTGCTTGGAGGAGCTGGTGCAGGTGAGTGAACACCCCTGTCCCAGAGATTCTATCCCATAATACCTCTGTGGAGTCTCTGCCCAGCTCTAGTCAGGAACTTCCTGCACTGAACCAGGAACTTTCTGAACCTCAGGTCCCAGACCAACCCAGACCTGGAAGCCTGTCACTGGCTAGATCGTCAACAAGGTCTGAAGAAGGGCGGTGTCCTCAGAGGACACTAGCTTCTCCCTGCTCTTTGTGTCACCTGGGGAGTGGATCATCTCATAAAAGAAAAGTAGCAGAGAATGTACGGTTACTAAAAAGTATACCATTAACTCTACTTCAGCCCAGATCCTGGGCAGCTTGAATCACCAGTCAGCAATGGGATAAGTACACTAATTCAAGAGTATTAGCATCATTTAGTGACCTCACCCCTCAGGCTGCTAAGGAAAGAGGTCCAGGCTGACACCGAACCCTCCACTGGATTTGCTCTCTAGTGTTTGTTGGCCTCTCTACTTTATGCATGTCACCAGCTATTCCCTTTATTCCAGCACACTCCTCCGATGTCCCCTAGGCTCTGGATCCCATTAATTCCGAATCACCAGTCCTCTAGCTAAGTAGAAATCATTCATTATGCAGCCAGAATTATTTACTGCGAACCTAGGATATGATGGGCACCAGAACAGGAGAACTTTAGAAAATCCCTCTCTAAAGACCTTGGGGTAAAAGGTGACAAATTTGGCAGAAATCAAGACATGAGAGGTCTCCAGAGAATCACTAATAGTGAAAGATTACCATGAGCCACACAGCCTTCCCTTGGTCTCTAGCATCATGAAGAAAGAAGTTTGTCCCTCCATGTATTTTTAAAGCAGGGACTGGAGGACAAGTCCTACCCACCCCTTCTCAGAACAGGGCACTGAGGCTTCATACTCAGCAAAGATCACTCTATGTGCAAGGAATTCTGACCACAATAGTCTTGGGGAACTGTAGATCTCACCCCATCACCCCTCCCTAGATCTTCCCTCCTACCTCATCTGCTGCTCCCAGACACCTCATATTCTTGCCTTTCTTTCAGAGGAGATCATCGGGGGCCATGAGGTCAAACCCCACTACCGCCCCTACATGGCGTTTATTACATTTGTGAAAGATGATGGCAGAAGTGATGGCTGTGGAGGCTTCCTGGTGCGAGACAACTTTGTGCTGACAGCTGCTCACTGCATGGGAAGGTGAGGAGGAGCAGCCCATGATTTCTGAGACCCTAACAAGAGTTTTCATCCTCTACTCATGGATGCTTTTGTGAGAGCTCACTAGAGGGCGGGGCTGTGACAATGGAAGTCTGTCATTAGGGAAACTTAGAGGTCACAGGGTGAGGGGTCAGAGGCAGCAGCACAGTTGAGTTGAAAGCAACTACACTGGTCAGACTATAGCAGTGACTGAGGTTGAAAGTGCACATTCAGAGTCAATACAAACGTTGGAATATTGCTGAGAAGCAAGAGGGAACCTCTAGGAGTCTAGTGTCCTTGAGAAGATGAAAGCAGTAGTTCACACCCTGAGGCCCTTTTGTCCCCTCAGTCCCCTCAGCTAGAGCCCCATCTGCCCGCCCAGCCTCTTACAGCTCCTGCACTGTGTCCTCTCTCACTCCACATCTCCCATCTGCACTCTGCTCTCTACAGCGCAATGAGAGTCACTCTAGGAGCCCATGACTTCAAGATGCGGGAGGAGACCCAGCAGGCCATCCCTGTGGCAAAAGCCATCCCACACCCAGACTACAATCCTAAGGATGGCTCCAATGACATCATGCTCTTAAAGGTGAGAACTGCCCCCACAGCTCTCTGTGCTCTGCTTGCTGCAGGGATCGCCCCTCCCCTCCTGCTCTCATTCTGTTCCTTCCCTCCCTGCCATCCTGGCTTTCAAAGGGTCCCAAGCCAGCAGGCTCGTGGTTGAGCTGCTCTCTCCTGATTCTTCCCCCACAGCTGGAGAAGAAGGCCAAGAGGACTAAAGCTGTGAAGCCCCTCAACCTGCCCAGGCGTAATGTCCAAGTGAAGCCAGGGGACGTATGCTATGTGGCTGGTTGGGGAAAGATGGACCCAAAGGGTGACTTTTCAAACACACTTCAAGAGGTAGAGCTGACAGTCCAGAAGGACCAGGAGTGTGAGTCTCGCTTTCAAGGTTACAACAAAGCCACTGGGATCTGTGTGGGGGACCCAAATGTCAATCGTGCTTTCTTTAAGGTAAGTTGGATTGTTCTCATCTCTTGGCTCCATGGGAGGGGAAAAGCAATCTGGGACCTAGATACCAAGCATCAGGGACTCCTTTGCCCATTGACTGTGATCTTTCTCCCTGGAAACAGTAGGAAGGAACTCGTAAGTAGTCAGGTCCTCAGAGCTGACAAGGAGGCAGCCAGTACAGAGGATTTGCATAGTCCTCCTGTCACCTAGACCCAGGCTTTAGTAAGCTGTACTCTGTGTGTGTGTGTGTGTGTGTGTGTGTGTGTGTGTGTGTGTGTTGTTACCACAAGCAGGGTCTCCTCAGAGCAGGCACCCACATTTGTTAATGGACTGGTCCTCCATGCTTACATCAGGCTCACTCACCTGTCCCCATGTTCTTAAACAATGGCCTGGAGCTGAGGGTGTGACACACACCTTCATAGGGAGTGAATCACAGACCTGCAGAAAGGGCAGAGGCCGGGCTCAGGAGGGAGGTGAAGCAGTAAGCCTGTCCACAATCAGAATGGGAAACCCAGGGGCCAGAGGCCTGCCCTCCAATCTTCCACAAGCTGAGCACACAAGTCATACTCCTCATAGAAGAGCCTTGACATGAGAGGGAGGCTGGGACTAGGGTGAGCAACAGCTCAGTCCCCTGTGACCCTTCTCCACTCACAGGGCGATGATGGAGGACCTCTCGTGTGTAAAAAAGCAGCTGCAGGCATTGCCTCTTTTGGTGGTCCTGATGGGTCTGCACCCATGGTCTTCACCAGAGTGTCAAGTTTCCTATCCTGGATAAAGAAAACAATGAAAAGCAGTTAACTACGGAGCAAACCAGACCCCTCCCTGACTCACCGTCTTCCCTACAGCTGAGTCCAGGATTGTCCTTGGACAGAAGCTAGCAATTCAATAAATGTGTCTTTGCAGAATCATAAGACTGGTTTTCTGTTCATTCACATGGACCAATTCTGTGCTAGGCAGGCCAATGGCACACTTAATATCTCTGCTCACCCTAACATCATACCCTCCCAAAGCTCAGGCATGGCCATTGCCTGGCTCCTTTTTACTTGGCCCACTATGCAGTGCTTGCCCTCTGACAGGCCCAATGCTGAGTTTGGGTGTCTTTTGTCTTGGAGCTCAGGGTGAATTTTTTCCCTCCTCTGTCATGCGGAAGTAAGGAGAAGCAACGCACCATGGGTCCTGGGGATGTGGAGACAGAGCTGAGGTCACTGTGGTGGATGGACCTTCCTGGGCAGGTCATCTGTCCCACAGCTTCACCAATAAGGTGACAATTTCAGTATCCCCTCTTGCTCATCTAGAGTTTGTTTTCCTAGCCTCCTCTGGGTACAGGGTCAAGCTTTTTCTAGTCTCCTAACTGCACCCTGCTCTCTTCATGCTGGTTCTGATGAGTCTGTCAACATCTGTGCTTTACAGATCATGCAGATCTGAGGACATTCCTACCTCTTACAACCCAAGCCAAGTGTGGTTCCTTTCATTAGTGCCCCAGCCCTGTGGTGCCAGGCTAAATCACAACCTGGCAGGGAGGGGTCTCTCAAGGTACAAGCTACAGGTGGCATCACAGTGGGTCCATGGATGTGTGGGCTCTCATTGTCTCTCTCCAGAACCCTGTACCCCACCTCCTATATGCCTAGGCCTAGGGAAGCTCTTCCCAGTCAGTTCAGCTCTTTCCGTGTGCTCAGCATCCATAGCAGTAGGGTCACTCAGCAGCCTGAGCCCCTCTGAGCCTGTTCATCTTAGACACTGCTGGCCTCCAGGTTAAGACTCCCTGCAGCTCACCTGGCCTATGGCAGTCTTTGACATCCGGAAGGGTAAATAGCTAGAAATCTCTACTTTTTCATCAGTCAGCACTGGCGTGTACGAGACTTGCAAATGACTTTCAGAAATTAGCTTCTCCTGGGAAGCTATTGAGAAAAGCCTCTTTTCCATCTAGGATATAGGGCAGTTCCTACAGAATAATACGATCGAGACAGCCTCATTGTATTCATTTAAAAAGTAACAGACACAGCCATTGTGCAGATTGCAATTCTAAGAGATGCACATATTTTGCAGAGTAATTCAAAAAACAGTACTAAACATAAATCAAGGAGGCTGAAAAAAGTAGAAAAAAAAAGCAAAACAAAAAAACGGTGTGGAGAAGTTCCTGTAATATTTAGACGTTCCTGGGTCCTGCTGCACCCATTGTTCCTAAGACTATCTGGGACTCTCACTGTCAGGAAGATTATGGCATGTGACTGGAGCCAGAATGTGTGGCTGCTTGTTAAATGAAATTCTCCCTGTGTTGGACTCATGTTGCTAAAACAATCCAAGGTGCCAGGCATGGTTGCTCATGCCTTAATGTAGCACTTGGGAGCAAGAGGCAGGCAGATCTCTGAGCCCAAAGCCAGCTGAGGCCTTACAGAGAGAATCTGTCTCAAAACAAACAAATAAAAATTACTTAAATTAACTAAAATAAACTTTAAACTCTAAGCAGCCTTGGCTTCAGGGTCCTGTCCTGTCAGACCCTTAGCAGATGAACATGACTGGTTGCTACAGCTTAATGGGTCCCTGTCCCAAGTAGACAGAGCGCCACGTTCTTCTGGGAGATGAAGTAAAATCTTGCTCTAGACGAAGCAACTTTCAAAGACACACTTTTATATATGAAGAGATGTAGGTGGCACACAGTTTCTGACAGAGAACTGGAAAACAAACCCTGCCATGGAGATACACTATGGGCCTAACTCTTTTGAGGACAACAGAAACTAAGAAGAGTGAAGAATCAAAGAAAAAGGCTTGTTAGAAACCACACAGTCACATATGACTGCAGTTTAGATGTCATATTTATTTTGAGGGGATAGTTCTATGGCTTAAAATAACTTTGAAAACCATTACTGTGCTTCCGTTAGAGAGGAGACAGAAATAAATTTCTATCAAAGGTAGTCAATACCTCATAAACAGCATCAACCATATCAGGATGGAGCCTGAACTGAGCCTAGGATTCCCTGGCCACCAAGACACAAGTGACCTCAATGTCATCTAATCTGTGGTCAATAACTTCCTGGCATCCAACACAAAGAAGAACCCATACTCAGACTCGCCCCGGAGAGAAACCCCTGGGCTTCTCCCACAGCTGCATGGTGAAGGTGTTCAAAGCCACCTTGTTTTGTTCCCTTGAGCACATATTGGAATAGATTCAGAGGCAGTAAATGCCTTAAACACAGACAGCTTCAGATTCCTCTAGTCTGTGGATGTGTCTCCCAGTCCTCACCATTTGCATAGAGCTTACTCAGCTCCCCTAACATCTGTACTGATGTTCTGCACCTGGGACAGGAAGTGCTTCAACTCATCAAGACCCAGCTTCTCTGTTCCTCCAGGGCATTGCAGTCCAGGAAGCCAGAAGTACTGCAAGACACCACTGATGGATACAGACACAGACCAGAAACAATAACACATGGTCTTGTGGTTTGTGCCGGGGAATACATGCCGGTATACCTCCATTGTCCTGTATAATGTCATTCTTCTGCCAGCACCATTTTCTGGGGACTTAGAGAATATGGAGTTAACATTCTGTATTTGTGTCCCATGCCACCTTCCTGTGGTGTTTTTAGTAAACATATTCCTGCTCTCCCCTTCCATGCTAGGTTCATGTATTTGAGCACCTGGTTCCCAGTACAAGATGCTGTTTGGGGATGTTAGGAAATATGGCCTTGATGAAGGAAGTTCATTTCTGGGACAGGTGTTGACTCACACCATTCCCAATTCCCTCCCTTCCTCCCTCCCTCCTTCCCTCCCTTGCTCCTTACCCAGCCTTCTCTCTTTCTCTCTCTGTCATGCCCATGGTTGTGTGTAACTTAGTAAATGACATCATTCCTTATCGTCCTGCTCCTGCTGCCATGCCTTCCACTGATGCCTCATCTGCATCCCTATGTCCTAGTCTTTCTCCTAGAAGCTGCCGTGGTCATGGTGCTTTATCAGAGTAATAATAAAGTAACTAATACACATGCATTTCAGCAACATACATATTTTACCTTGACAGAAATGCAGGGATGGATTCATTTGCCTTGTTTCTCAGGAGTATTTGGCCTGAAGCATTGTAGGAAAGCCCACACAGAACACAGTTCCAACTGAGTGACAACTATCAGCAGGATCAGGCTGCTCCTCTACATCATGTAGTTTGTCCTTTAAGTCAGGAATGACATTTTCCCTACAGGTATGATCCATGGATTCCACATTACAGAAATGTGCAGCCAACTCCCCTCTTAGAAATGATCAGACTCAAGTGTTCTGGCTTCTGAGTGAGGGATGGTGATGCTCACCTGTAATTCCAGCCCTCCATGTGCTGAAGTAGGAAGATTGAGCTTTCAAACTCAGCCTCAGCCGCAAAGTAAGATCCTCCTGTCCAGAGAATGAGCTTGTCTCTATAGAACCTAGACGTCTTAATTCCTGAGAAATGAGTCTACCATAAGTAATGAATTAAGTTATAGCTAGGTCATCAATTCTGATTGCCAAGGGAAAGGGGACTCTCTGAATTGTCTCTCAGAGTTCGACATTTTCTAAAAAGGTTCATGATATATCTGTGTAGCATGATAAAGGAAAGACCACCAAGACACCTTAACTATCCAGTTTCGAGTCACTGTAGCAGAGAGAGAATCCTTGTAGCTTAGACAAGGTCCAAGTTCCAAGGCCGACTACTCCTGAGAAACATGGCAAATGAATTCATTCCTGCATTCCCCTCAAGGTAAAATATGTATGTTTGAGGTCAGAGTTCCATGAAAAGCTTTCCAGAGATCATTAAGTCACCCTCTCCACAACAACTCCCCAGTCCATTTCATCAAAAACCCTGCCAACTTAGTGACATCCCGAACTCACTGCAATATGACACCAGGAAACCATGTTGTGACAACTGACACCTTCTTATTGTAGTTTGCGTGGTCTACAAGAGAGGTAGAAAGTTTGGATTTGATCCAAGCATGTCCTGTTTCCCCCCAGTGTCCTTAGAATGTTAGTTAATGCAAGTCATCATGAACAGCTACTACAGAATTTTCATAGAATTTCACCTAAGTAACTGACGTGTTCCCTAGTATAGGGCGAAATTTGAATAAATAGAACTCCTTTTGCCTCCCTGTGCTTTTTCCCCCCAATACCAATATATGTGTGTTTTATAGAGCTACTTTCCTTATCAAATGTCAGGCTAAAAATTTTTTTTATTAAATCACACATTTTCAGGCTTGAAAGTGGTGTTATATGTATATGATGTCAAATGATTAAATTAAGTTACTTGACATCTCTACAAACTCAAATAGCTTCCATTTGTGTAGTGAGAACCTATATTTGTTTGATAGATGTTTGGAAATGCACGATGCATTATTAACATACAGAGATCCTGAGTTCAATTCCCAGCAACCATGTGGTGTCTCATAACCATCTTTAATGGGATCTGGTGCCCTCTTCTGGCATGCAAGCAGAACATTATATACATAATAAATAAATCTTAAAATAATTTTTTAATAGTAAGTACATGTACAAATATACACAGTTGAATTCAGGTTGCATACACATATATATATACATACAGAGTTAAATGTAGCTTATATTCATACATAACATTAAATCAAAAGTCACATGCATGCACACACACATATATTAAACAGGAGTTGAAAGCAGATGCTCTTCTGGGTTCTACCAAAAGCATGCCACTGTGCAAAATACAACAGATGTAAGAGAGTCAGTATGAGGAATTTAGAGACAAAAATGTAACTAAAAGGCAAGAGGAGGCAGAGCACCTTCAGTAAAGATGGCAAGTAGGTTACCGGCCCTGCCCTTAGTCAAGATGGCGGTGGTCATCTATAGCAAAGGTAGCAGTGAGATCATCTGACCTGGCCTCCTTGCCCTTAGTCAAGATGGCGTTGGTCACTTGGTGCAAGTCGCAGAGAAGCCACATGCTTTTTAGAGCAGCCCAGCAAATTTTAAACAGGTCCAAATAACAAGAGAGACATACAGGACATGTAGAACATACATTTCAAACAGGATCACATCTGTATATCCTCACCATTCACACATTCTTTCATATATGAAGTAGACAGGAAAATTCCGCAGCACTGCTAGCCCACAGTAGGGTGGGAAGAGGGACCATCAGAGACAGGGCTCCCTGAACAGTGGGGATAGGACAGGTAGAAGAGAGATAGATCCACCCCAGTTTGGGCTTTACTGTGGTGGAAGGCGGCAGGGGTGCCGGTGGGACAGAGTTTAGCAGGGCTGGATTACACACTGGGAATAAAAGGCAGACAGAAAAACAGAAGGGACAAAGATCAGAGGCCTCACTTTCAACTATGGGTCATGGGCAGGATGTTATGAGGAGTGGGAGTGGCAGTTTCCACGAGTGAGGAAGGGATCATCCTTTAGACTCCAGTGTCCCAGAAACTGACATGGGAACACCAGACATGAATGGCGCGGGCTGCCCTTGCAGTCCATCAAGCACAAAGGCAGGGGTCGGGGGCTCTGAGTCCCTGGGATTGTAGGTGCCCAGTACTGGGTCTTTTGGAGCAAAGCTGGAAGGCGAGGACCCCTCAGGCTAAATGAATCCTTACTCATGAAAGCAGTGAGCCTGAACCTGAACTAAAGTGAGCTCCTGGTGTCTTCCCTGCCTGCCACAGGGGAAGAATACAAGCCTAGGAGCATGGCCAGGGACACTGCCATTTGCTACACTCTGTGTGAAATGGAGACCAGTCAAGCTGCTAACTCAGACCCACGTCCACAGATAGGAAAGAGGGTCCTGTCTGTCACATGATGAATAAGCCCCATAGAAGAAAACTTCTAACCCATAGAAGGACATGCCTGTGAAAGTAGAAGAAGTTTACAGAACACCAAATAAACTAGGGCAGAAAATAATTCCACTTGCCACATAGTAATAAAAGCACTAAAAGTACAGAAGAAAGAGTATTAAGAGCTGCAAAGGAAAAAAGGACAAGTAACACATAAAGGCAGACCTATCAGAATCACACCTGAATTCTTAATGGAAACAATGAAAGTCAGAAGGTCCTGAATGGATGTTCTGCAGACACTAAGAGACCACGGATGCCAGACCAGACTATTATACCCAGCAAAGCTTTCAATCACCATAGAAGAAGAAATCAAGATATTCCATGACAAAATGAGATTTAAACAATGCTTATTCACAAATCCAGCCCTATCAAAAGTTCTGGAAGGAAAATTCTAACAAAGGAAATTAGCTTATACCCACAAAACATAGGCAATAGATAATCTCACAACAGCAAAACCCAAAGAAGGGAAACATACATACACAATACTACCAACAACACAAAACCAGAAAATAACAGGAACTGATGATCATTGATCATTAATATCTCTTAATGTCAATGGTCTCAATTTGCCTATAAAAAGACATAGGCTAACTGAAATATGAAAAGAGCATCCATTTTTCTGCTGTATACAAGAAATGCATCTCAACTTCAAAGACAAACATTACCTCAGAATAAAAGGTTGGGAAAAGATTTTTCAATCGAATGGACCTAAGGAACAAGACGGAGTAGCTATCCTAATAGCTAACAAAATAGATTTTAAATTTAAATTAATCAAAAGAGATGAAGGACATTTCATATTCATCATAGGAAAAATTCAACAAGATCAAGTCTCAATTCTGAACTTCTATGCCTCCCAAACAAAGGCACCTTCATTTGTAAAAGAAACATTACTAAAGCTTAAGTCATACATGAATTTAACAGATATCTATAGAACATTCTACCCACAAAAGAATATACCTTCTTCTCAGTACCTCAAGTGATGTGACAGACTTTATTGACTTCCCTTGGGAGGCCTCACCCTCTGGGATGACTGGTTAGGAGGTAGGGTAGGAGGATGGTGTGGGAGTGGGAGGAGGGGAGGGAGAAGGAACTGGGATTGGCATGTAAAATAAAAGAGATTGTTTTTTAAAATGAAGAAAAAATAAAAAATATTGAGTGCTATAGACTTTGGATCTAGTATATTTTGGTTTGTGTTCTTATTTATTTATAAGGTTTTATTTTAATAATATTTCTGGGTGGGAAAGTGGGTGGATCTGGATGGAAATTGAGGGAGTCAACCATGCTCAGAATATATTATATGAAAAAAATAATACTTTCAATTAAATTTTCTTAAAAAAGGAAGTAAAGAAAAAAAGCCACTCAATTTGTATAGACCAGCTCAGAGTGTTTTGGTGACCTGAGGGCTGCATGTTGTCCAGAATTGGTATTCATACAGCCCAACATAAAGTCATAAGCTCCCTGAGAACATTATGAGATGTGTGTGTGTGTGTGATTGTTTTAGTAACTATATTGTGACTCTGAGCACGAAGTTTGTAGATGACAACATGTTCCAGTATCGTGTAAAGTGATACTGTGTGCTCTTGCTATTGACACACATGTTTGACTTTAGTTTGATGGTAGAATGAGGCTTCAGCTGTTTCATCCTGCAACTGCAAATGGTCAAATTGACACTATAAAATTTGCACGTGCTCCTAGTAACGTAATAAATGAAATGCAGAAATTATCAATGATGTTTTATTCTACTGTTGCAGACAATGGGTGTTTAATGCTCTTTGGAAAACCAGCAAGCCTTCTTCTTCATCATTAAGAGCACACACATCTCAGCCGTGCCTCACACACCATCCCCACCCACCATTCTTACACTCAGCTGTCACTTTGCACTGCACCCGCAGCTGAGATGTTGCCATATCAAACCTTGTTTTCTTTTTTCTTGTCAATTTTCATAATAAAAGTAAATATAGTTCCTTATCTATTATTATATATAATCACAGCATGACTTCTATAACATCATATAAGAAAACTGAACTCAAAACAGAGGGAAGTTGGCGATGGTGGCGTACACCTTTAATCCCAATACTGAAGAACAGAGACAGGAGGATCTCTTATTTCAAGCCCAGCATGGTCTACACAGCAAATTCCAGGACAGCCGGGACTACACAAATATCCTGTCTCAACAACGACAAAAAGTAAGAAGGAAACTTGAGAGGAACCCATAAAATTAAGAGAAGACAGTGCAATCACCACACTAGACTCATGATTAATGATAGGTCCTTGCAGAGGTCATCAAGAAAATGTATGCACAAAGAAGATTTCAGTGGGGAAAGAAGGGGAATAAGACAGGAAAATTGTGGGTAAAAATAACCAAAGTACATCGATTACATGTATGAAGTTGCCAAAGGAAAAACAGTGTTTTTAAAAGAAAATTTAGTGGAGAAACATTAAATCATCATCAGGACAGAATTTCAAAAGGGACAAGGGATAAAATCATCTCCAAATGCCAGGAATTCCTAAAAAGTGTTCGTGCTAACCACGGTGACATCATTTACATTCCATAAATAAGATGGTCAAACTAAGAATATCACCAAAACATTACCAAGCTACTTCCTGTGTCATCAAAAATATTTGTGCCAGAGCTTGAGAATGAAAACTAACTTACAGAGGGAAGCTTTTAGTCAATTTGACTGCTCACTTCATCTTTAAGGGATAGCCAGCCTGTCAACACTGTATTTCAAACCGTAAGTGCTCCAGGTGGAGGTGGAATTATGGAAAGCTCAAACCGTCTGCATTTCAACACGGCAAAATGCAGTTTTGTGACAGTACTGTAGTCTTGCTATTACATTTGGCAAGAGAATTGAAAACAGATCTGAAGGTTTCCAAAACTAATGTCACTATTTTGATATGTTCCCAAGTTCATTTTACTCAGCATGTTTGTTACCTGCTGATTTTCAAATGGAATGCCTAGAACTGCGATCTTCTATTCCACCTATGAGAATATTTTTGCTCACGTCTCTTCACATTCTTTCCAGGGCAGTTATAGGTCCTTCTCAGAGACTAGCACGCACACTTCACAACCACACTTTGTATTCACACTGGCACTTTCCCCCAGCACCTGCATGTGTGAGCAACTACTTTTAAGAACTGAGTGCACAGGATTGGAGAGATGCCTGTAAGTCTTAACAGAACACACTTCTCTTGCAGAGGACCTAAGTTCAATTCTGAGCACCCATGTTGAATGTCTCATAACACTTGTAACCTCAGTTCCTCTGGCCTCCAAAGGCACCTGTACTCAAGTGTACATGCCCAAATCCAAGCACAGACACAAACTCAGACACATACACATAATCAAGGGGTAAAAATCTTTTAGATAAATGTTTCTAGATATAACAAGGGACCTACACCCGTGAAATCTCAGCAATATTACTGCTTAAACAAGACCTGAACAATGACTACACCAGTTGACCTTCTACAGTATTTGGGGGAAAACCAAGGGCCCCATCCCAAGATGAAGAGCAACAGGCAATTATAAGTGCTGAGAGAGGGAGAAATAGTCTTCCCCAAAGATGAGTCCCCTTAATAGTTTTCTAATCCCAAGTGGTCAGACCTAAGAATTATGCATTCAAGCAACAATAAAGCAACTCTGTAGGCTGGATTTATATTTATTCCCTTGTTTGTGTGAGAGAAAGAGAGAGAGTGAGAGAGAGAATGATAATAAAGAATAAGAGGCCACAATCTGAAGGGGATGGAGAGGATTTAGAGGGATAGTGGAGAGAATGTTATAATTCAATTTTAATTTTCTTTTAATTTAAAATGTTAAACACACTAGTCATAAAATTAGAACTAAAATATCTCAGTCCCACCTTAGAAATTCACTGAGTTCAGAGCTATGCCCATTAGGCTGGGGAGTGAAGCATTTCTTGCTCAAAAGCAATGTCGAATATCCCACAAAATTCACGTTGTCCTCCTTTGCTTTTATGACAAAAGCATACCAAAATAAATGATACTTTTTTATTTATTCATTTATTAAAGATTTCTGTCTCTTCCCCACCCCCGCCTCCCATTTCCCTCCCCCTCCCCCAATCAAGTCCCCCTCCCTCGTCAGCCCAAAGAGCAATCACGGTTCCCTGCCCTGTGGGAAGTGCAAGGACCACCCACCTCCATCCAGGTCTAATAAGGTGAGCATCCAAATGTGTACAATTTCTTTATTAGATATTACAAACATGGAACCTGCTCCATAGTTTTGAAAAATTCTGTATAAATGGGCACCGTATAATTAGGATTATTTTATTCTCTAGACTTTTGTTGCTTGCCTGTATGTGCAGATATTGTGTCACTTATATATGGTCCCTTTCCAGGGGGAAGCAACTTCTTTCATTACAGCTTGCATTCGTAATGCGTAGTTCAAAACCCCTTCACTATGGCCCAGAACACCCAAAAGGCTACATACCCATAGACCAGGTCATTAATTTTGACCCAATCAATATCAGGACTGCAGTTCACAACTAGGACAAGAAAACCTCTCTTGGTCATAAAGTAGGAAAGAAGGAAATTCAAAAATAAAACATAAAGCTGTGGTGGTAAAGCAGGACCTGACATGCTCTGGGTTATCTGGATGTGCATAGACACACACACACATGCAAGCACATGCACGCACACACACATGCATGCCCACACACGCATGCACGCACACACACATGCAAGCACATGCACACACACATGCATGCCCACACACGCATGCACGCACACACACATGCATGCACATGCACGCACACACGCACACACACCTGTTCCTAGGGCAAGGCTAGTCTGTCTCACCTCCCAGAGTTGTTCTCACACAGCTTTAACCATCTGTTCTCTTAGCTCAGATCCTCAGCTCACTCCAGTCAATATCAGCTTTTTCAAGGGCTGCATCTCTGTCCGTCTCACTTCTGGACCTAGCCCACTAAATAATCACTCAAGATCTTACCAAAGCCCCTTTGATCTACAGAAAATCCTAGGCACTGTTGCAGAAAACACCACTGCAGTCCTCAGCAGGGAAGCCAGGGCTCATCTAATCTTCCTGACCTTTAAATTCAATCCTGAAGCTCTTGCTTTGAGATAGATGCCAATAAACCATAAACAGGTAACAGATACATGTCAATGTGATTCATTATTATACTAAACTATGCATGACAGTAAGATGTGATCAATGCCCACAGGGTAAATACTTGCTTTTGAGATTTCTCGGTGACATCCTAGTAGTTTAGGAAAGTCAGAGTGATCAAAGATTAATTCATCAGACTGTTCCAACAGATGTTCCCCAGTATGATGAGAAGTCTCAGAGGTTAATGAGAAGATGTGCTGAAACTCTTCCTTGCAAGTATGGCTCTGCATAGCTCTCACTAAACACTGTATAACTTTATCTGCATATTTGTAGTTCTATAACTGTTTCATGGTAAACTGGTTATCTGTATTTTTTAAAAATGGAAAGAAAGAAACCAAAGAAACGAAAATCGATCTTATCAGAATACAAAAGGATGTAAGAGGTAAGAAAGGCCACACTTTTGTCTCAGTGAAGGCACAGTGGATTTCCTGGGGTCTCAGGCCCTCCTCAACCACAACCTTAATACCCTCTTTTCCTGGTCTTTATCCAGGATTAGCTCAGGAGATGTCAATGTGGTGACCGTGTCATTTTCACCCAAACCAGACAATGTCCTGAGCTAATAAAGCCAATCAGAGCACAGGTTTAAAAGGCCTGTGAGGTCACTGAGCGCTCACCTCCTTCATCCATCAAGGGCCGTGTCCACTTTGCCGTCCTCCAGCCTGAGCAGCCTCCTAAGAAGATGGCAGCAGTCCTGATTCTCCTGACCTTTCTTCTGCCACTTGGAGCTGGTGCAGGTGAGTGAACACCCTGATTCTAGAGGTGCCATCCCATAATACCTCTGTGGAGTCTCTGCCCAGCTCTAGTCAGGAACTTTCTGCTCTGAACCAGGAGCTTTCTGAACCTCAGGTTCCAGACCAACCCAGACCTGGAAGCCTGCCACTGGCTAGATCCTCAACAAGGTCTGAAGAAGGGTGGTGTCCTCATAGGACATGGTGGGCACTAGCTTCTCCCTGATCTTTGTGTCACCTGGGGAGTGGATCATAGTTAGATAGAGATGTTAAGAGAACGAAAACCTCCAAAAAGCACATCATTAACTAATTAAACCCAGACCAACGGCCTCTTTAATGACCAGCCTGCAATGGAGTAAGAGCACCAGCTCAAGAATATCATCATTATTTAGCAACCTCCCCCATCAATTGCTGAAGAAAGTGGCCCAGGGCAACAAATGCCAGCATTGCACCCTCCACTAAATTGGCAGTTTTGTTTGGCCTCTCCACTTCTTTCTGCATGTCCCTATATTCCTGTCTTTGGCAGCACAGTACTCCAATGGCCCCAGGGCCCTGAATCCCATGCTATCTTAACTACTAGCCCTGCAGCTAACTAGAAGTCATTCATTCATACAGCCAAAAGCATTTATTGAGAACCCAAGATGTGTTGGGCACCACACTAGGAGAGTTTTTAAAAAAATCCACTGGATAGGGGTTGGGTAAAAGGTGAAAACATGACACCAATCAAGACATCAGAGGGTCAGACAGACACATTAAGAGAAAAGACCAGGCAATTCACTCAGGATTTCCTCAGTGTAGACTCATGATTTAGAGCTTGACCTTCTATGCATTTGTAAAGCAGGGAGGGCCTGGAGGACGAGTGCTACCCACTCCTTTTCAGAGCAGGGCCCCGAGGGTTAGGATTCAGCTAAGATTACTATGTGTAAGGAATTCAGTCTACAACATCTTGGGGGAACTGCAGGTCCCATTGCCTTCACCATCCTGACTTCATCTGCTGCTCCCAGACACCCCATATGCTGCCTTTTCTTTCAGAGAAGATCATCGGGGGCCATGAGGTCAAGCCCCACTCCCGTCCCTACATGGTATTTGTTGAATTTGTGAATATTGATGGGAATAGGAGTCGCTGTGGAGGCTTCCTGATAAAAGACAACTTTGTGCTAACAGCTGCTCACTGCATGGGAAGGTGAGGAGAAGGAGCTAGGTCATGCTTTTTGAGATCCTGAAAGGAGTTTAAATGCTTTAATTGTGATTCCTTCTGTGAGAGCTCACTGGAGGGCAGGGATGTGATAATGGAAGTCTGTCATCATGGAAACTTTGAGGCCAAAGGGTGAGAGCCCAGAGGCAGCAGCACAGTTGAGCTGAAAGCAACTACACTGGTCAGACTACAGCAGTGGCTGAGGCTGAAAGTGCACATTAAGAGTCAGTGCAAACTTTGGAAAAGTGTGGAGAAGCAAGAGAAGACAAAGCAGTAGTTCACACCCTGATGCCCTTCTGGCTCCACAGTCCCCTCAGCTAGAGCCCCACGCTACCTGCCCAGCCTCTTACAGCTCCTGGACTGTGTCCTCTCTCACTCCACATCTCTCATCTGCCCTCTGCTCTCTACAGGGCAATGAGAGTCACTCTCGGAGCCCACAACTTAATGATCAAAGAGAAGACCCAGCAGATCATCCCTGTGGCAAAAGCCATCCCACACCCAGGCTATAATAACAAAACCTACCGAAATGACATCATGCTCTTAAAGGTGAGAAGGGCCCGCATCCTGTCCAGGGATTGCTCCTCCTGCTCTCACCGTGCTCCTTTCTTCTCTTCCATCCTGCTGTCTCAGCCCAGCTGTCAATGAGCCATACTCTCCCTTCTTCCTCACAGCTGGAGAAGAAGGCCAAGAGGACTAAAGCCATAAAGCCCCTCAACCTGCCCAGGTGTAAAGTCCAGGTGAAGCCAGGGGACGTGTGCTCTGTGGCTGGTTGGGGAAGGATGGACCCCGAGGGTAACTATTCAAACACACTTCAAGAGGTAGAGCTGACAGTCCAGAAGGATCAGGAGTGTATGTCCCGCTTTCCACGTTTTTACACCAAAGCCATTGAGATCTGTGTGGGGGATCCAAAGATCAAGTGTGCTTCCTTTAAGGTAAGTTGTATTGTCCTTCTCTCGGGGCTCCAAGGGAGGGGAAAAGCAATTTAGGACTTAGAGACCAAGCATTAGGGACTTCTTTTCTCTCTGACTGTGATATTTCTTTCTGGAAACAGCAGGAGGCAGTAACTAGCTAGGGCATCAGAGCTGACAAGCAACCACTGTGAAGAAGGTTTTACGTAGATTTAGTCCACTGCATTGGTGCCAACTGTTGCAAAGAGAGGGCTGTTTGTTTGTCCCAGCTGCCCAGAACCAAAATAATCACACAGAAATTGTATTAATTAAATCACTGCTTGGCTTATTAACTCTAACTTTTTATTGGTTAAATCTTATATCTTAATTTTAACCTATTTTTATTAATCTGTATATAGATTGCGGGCAGTGGCTTACTGGCAAAGATTTGGCATGTCTGACTCTGGCGGCGGTCCCATGACGTCTCTCTGACTCTGCCTTCTTTCTCGCAGGATTTAGTTCAGTCTTCCCTGCCTACCTAAGTTCTGCCTTATCAACAGGCCAAGGCAGTTTTTTAAATTCATTTATGGTAATGACAGCACACAGAGGGGACTCTCATATCATCAGCTGGTATAAAGCAGGATTTGCACAGTCCTCCTGTCACCAGGGCCCAGGCTTTAGAAAGTTGGGCACGGTCTATGTGTCACTACCACAAGCAGGGGCTCCTCAGAGCAGCCACCCACTTTTGTCAATGGACTGGTCCTCCATGGTCACCTGAGGCTCAACCACCTGTCCCCAATTCTGAACAACAGCTTGGAGCTGAGGGTCCCACACATCTTCACAGAAAATGGATCATAGACTTGGAAAAAGGGTAGAGTCTGGGCTCAGGAGGGAGGTGAGGCAGTAACCCTGTCCAAAATTAGAGTGGGAATTCCAGAGGCCCCAGGTCTGCCCTCTGATCTCCCTCACACAGAGCACACAAATCATGCTTTATGGTGGGAGGCTGGGCTAGTGTGAAATCAGTTCAGTTCCCTGTGGCCTCTCTCTATTCACAGGGGGATTCTGGAGGGCCGCTCCTGTGTAACAAAGCGGTTGCAGGCATCGTCTCCTTTGGGTATAAAAATGGTTCAGCCCCAAGAGTCTTCACCAGAGTGTCAAGTTTCCTCTCCTGGATAGAGGAAAACATGAAACAGAATTAACTACAGAGCAAACCAGACCCCTCCCTGACTCACCATCTTCCCTACAGCTGAGTCCAGGATTGTCCTAGGACAGAAGCCAGAATCTCAATAAAGTTCTCTTTGCTGAATCGGAATACTAGTTTCATATCACAGGGACCAACTCTGTACTGGGCAGGCCAATGGCACACTTCTGCTTTCTGCTCACTCCACAACCATGTGCACACCTTGCCCAAAGCTCAGGCGAGGCCACTGACCAGCTCCTTCTTACTTGTCCCTCTGTGCAGTGCCTGTCCTTCTGACAGGCCCAAAGCTGAGCTTGGGTTTCTCTTGTCTTGGGGCTCAGGGTGAAATTTTTCCTCCCCTGTGTCATATGGAAGAAAGGTGAGAGCAAGCACCACTGGTCCTGGAGACGGGGGAGACAGAACGGAGGGCAGTGTAGATGGACCTTTCTGGGCAGAGTATTATTGTCCCTCAGCTTAACCATGAAGGTGACAGCAATTTCAGTATCCCCTCTTTCTCATGTATCCTCCTCTGAACTCCTCCAGCCTCTTAGCTCCACCCCCTTCTCTTTTATGCCTGCTCTGAGACTCTTTCAACTTCTATGCTTTATGGTCCATGCTAATCTTTTCATGTCCTTACCTCTTATCCCAATACCTAGGACACCCAAATCCACATGTGGTTCCGTTCATTAGGGCCTCAGACCTGTGGTGCCAGCCTAAATCATGACCTAGCAGGGAGGGGCTGACAAAGGTCCATACCAGAAGTGGCACTACAGAGGACCATTGAGACCAGGGCTCTCAGGGCATGTCTCCAAACCCTGCACCCCAGATCCCACATGCTCAGACCTAGAAAAGCTCTTCACAGTCAGCTCAGTCACACCCCGAACCTCCCCATGTGCTCAGCATTTATAGCAGCGGGGTCTCTCAGCAGCATGAGCTCCTCTGAGCTTGTTCATCTCAATCATTGCCAGCTTCTAGGCTATGGCGCCCTGCTGGTCATTTGGTCGATGTCAGTCTTTGACATCCTCAAGGCAAAAGAATGAAAATCTCTAGTTTCCCATCAGTCAACACTGAAGCGTATGAGGTTTGCAAATGGCCTTAAGCAGTTAGTTTCTATGGTAAACTATTCAGAAAATCAGCATCCACCCAGGAGTGGGCAGTAGGTAGAGAATAACACAGCTAAGACAGCCTCATTGTGTTTATTTTAAAGATGGCAGAAACAGAGTCAGTATGCTGATTTAAATCCTAAGAGATGCACAAGCTCAGAAACATAATTCAGACACAGAATTAAATGTGAGTCAGGAGGCTGTGAAATAAACAAAAATGAAATAAAAGGTGTGGGGAAGAACCTGTGATATTTCGACATTCTTGGTTACTGCTGCATCCATAGTTCCTCAGACTACCGGGGATTCTCACTATTACAAAGTTCTGGGCATGAGACTGTAGCCAGAATGTGTGTGTGTGTGTGTGTGTGTGTGTGTGTGTGTGTGTGTGTATAAAAGTCTCCCTACATTGGACACACATTGCTAAAAAACAATCCATGCTGCCAGGGATTTTTGCACATGCATTAATCCAGCACTTGGGAGGCAGAGGCAGGCAGATCTCTGACTCCAAGGCCAGACAAGGCTGTAAAGAGAGACTCTCAAGGCCCACCCCCCTCCTTTCAGGTCTAGGAAGGTGAGCATCCCAACAGACTAGGCTCCCAAAAAGCCAGTACGTGCAGTAGAATCAAAATCCAGTGCCATTATCATTGGCTTCTCAGTCCACCCTCATTGTCAGGCACATTCAGAGAGTCCGGTTTGATCACATGCTCGGGGAGTGCGGAAGTAGGGGAAGGGGCAGTGGGGGGACGGGGAGGGAAAAGGGAGGATGGGAGGAGGTGGAAATGTTAAATAAATAAATTAAAAAAAGAGAGACTCTCAAAATAAACAAAGGAAAATTCTTAAATTAACTTAAATAAACATAAAAATCCAAGCAGCCTTGGCTCCTTGGTCCTGCCCTGTCAGACACTTAACAGATAGCAGGACTGGTAGCTAAGCTTAATGGTTCCCTGTCCCACACAGACAGAGTGTCACCTTCTGGGAGTGGAAGTAAAATCTTGCTTTGGACCACACAACTTTCAAGGACAAATTTTTATATAGGAAGAGATGTAGGTGACAGACAGTTTCTGATTGGGAACTGGAAAGCAAGCCCTGCCCTGGAGACAGACTAAGGACCCAGCTCTTTTAGAGACAACAAAAACAAAGAAGAGTGCAGACTCAAAGAAATGTGTATTTGAAAACACGGTCATATATGTATTCAGTTTAGAAGTCATATTTACTTTGAGGAGATGGTTCTAAGGCTTCAAATAACTCTGAAAACCATTATTGTGTATCCATTAGAGAGGATATAAAATAATTCTCTACCAATAGGAAGTAACTGACCCGATAAACAGTATGAACCTTGTTGGGGTGAGGCTGAACTTAGCCTGGGATTCCCTGAAGAATCGACCTCAGTGTCATCTAATCGCCAGTCAGTAACTTGGTGTCATCCCACAAACAGATGAGCCCATGCTCTGACTCTCCCTGGAGAGAAACCCCTGGGCTCCTCATACAGCTGCATGGTGAAGGTGTTTAAAGCCACCTTGCTTTGCTCCCTTGAGTGCATATTGGAGTTGATTCAGGCAGTAAATGCCTAAACCCAGAGTGCTTCAGATTCCTCTGCTCCATGGAAGTATCTCTCAGCCCTCATATTTGCATAGAGCTCACTCTGCTCTCCTAACATCTGTACTGATGTTCTGCATCTGCGACAGAAAGTGCTTCAACTCATCAAGAGCCACTTCGCTGTTCTTCTAGGGCATTGCAGTCAGGGAAGCCAGAGAGAAAAGTGTAAGACATCCTTGAAGAACATATAGCACACACAAGGACACAAGGCCTTCTGGTTTGTGCTGGGGAATACATGCTGGAGTACCTTCACTGTCCTGTCCAGTGCCATGCATCTCCCAGCCCCATTTTCTCTGGACTTAGAGAACGTAGAGTTTCTGTTCTGTATTTATTTGGTTTCCGTGCCATGTTTCTGTGGTGTTTTCTGTGAGGATGTCCTCTCCTAGGCTAATGTATTTGAGCACCTCGTTCTGAGCTGATGATGTTATTTGGGGATGTTAGGAAATATGGCCTTGATGGAGCAAGTCCATTGCTGGGGCAGGCTTTGACTCACACCATTACCAATTCTCTCTCTCTCTCTCTCTCTCTCTCTCTCTCTCTCTCTCTCTCTCTCTCTCTCTCTCTCTCTCTTTCTCTCCCTCTCTCTCTGTGCTATGCCTTACTGTGTGTGTGTGTTTGTAACTATAGTGTATGACTTTCGAGTATGAAGTTTGTAGATGACAACATGTTCCAATGCAGTGTGAAATGAATATATGTGTGCTCTTATGATTGTTAAAAATGCATGACTTCAGTGTGATGCTTTCAGTGTTTTATGTTCCAACTGCAGACAGTCAAACTGGCACCATTATAGTTTCATGTGTTCCTGGTGACGTAATTAATGAAACATAGAGAATATCCATGGTATTTTAATTTGCATTACAGATAATGCGTGTTTATTGGTATATGGAAAACAAGCAAGCATTCTTTTTGGATCACTAAGACACACACACCTCAGCCTTGCCTCACACTCCACCCCCCAGCCACCATTCTTACACTGAGCTGTCACTTTCAGCTGCATCTGCAGTTGAGACGTGGAGATACCCAAGCCTTGCTTTCTATTTTCTTTTCAGTATTCATAATAAAAACATAGTTCCTTATCTATTATTATTTTTAATTTCAGCATGACTTCTATACCATGATAGAATATAATACTCCCCAAAAAAAGAGAGACGATTTCTCAGTTGAAAGTGGGCAGACACTTATTTTTTGTCAGGTAAATACAAGGCTCTGTTCAACCGTTGGGGATTTGTGAGTGTTCACAAAGATGATAACAGAAAACGTATTATATACAAATCATGCCACCTAACATGGCAGCTGTCAAGGATGGTGACACAAGGACAAAGCGGTGGAACTGAGAAGACATCTTCTCAACAATAAAAACACTTATATTTTAATTCAGGGGCTGAGGATGTGCCTCAATGGCTAAGAGCACTATCTGAACAAGCAAGAGAATCTGAGTTCAGATCCCAGCACCCACATAACAGATGCTGAGTGGGGCTGATGCGCCTGTATCCTCAGTGCAGACACAGGAAGCCTGCTGATGCTTGCTGCTAGCAGCCTCAACAAAACAGTCTGTTCCAGGTTCAGGGAGAGATGCTATGTCAAAGGAGTGAGACAGAAAACAGTAGAGGATCCTGACATCTTCCTCTGCACTTATTCAGGCATGCGAACCCATACACTGACATACATGTGTACACACAAGCACCACACATTAAAATAGATAGTTAACCTGTTCTAGTTACGTTCTGTTACTGTGTTAAAACACTGTCCCAAAGGAAGCACATGGCCAGGAAAGGGTTGATGTAGCTCACACGTCTCATCTGCACTCCATCACTGATGGAAGTCAGGGCAGGAGCTGAAGCAGGAGCAGAGGCAGGAACCTCAGAGGAAAGCTGCCTACTGGATCAGCTTGCTTTCTGTTCTAACCCAGGACCACATGCCCATGAATGGCACTAATCACAGTAGGCCAGGCCCAACTCAATCCATTAGCAAACAAGAAAGTACCTTCACAAACATGCCCATAGTCAATCTAATGGGCACAATCTTGAACTGAGGTCTTCTCTTCCCACAACTGTTTCTAGTTTGTGTTGAGTTGACAGAAAGTACCCAGCACAGCCAGTTAGATAGGCTTTGTGGTAAAAAGCTAGACATGTGGTTGTTTTTAAAAGAACAAAATAAAACAATCCCTTACGACCATTTGTCGATACTGAGTCTGCTGAGAGGTGTTCAAATAGTGTCTCAGATCTGACAGGCTCTAAGGAGTGAGGAATATTTATTACTAAACTCATTTGGTCTCACCAGATTATAACCAAGTGAATTTAGGAAATTGAAAAAAAATTATCCAAAGAAATTGGAAGTACAGAATCACTCATTTTAAATCTCATTCTTTAGGGATGGATGGCAGTGCTGATTCTAAATAAAACCCAACCTGCCATTTTGATTATAGGTAGTGATGATGGGGCCAATATCACTGTAGAAATGGCTTATTTATTGACACTGAAAAACACTAAATAAATATATTTTCATGGGTCAGTGCAAAAATTTATTGAAGTGGTTTGTTGCAGGGAGGGGCTGCTTGTTCGTCCTGGCCACCCAGCTAGCTCAGTTGGTAGAGCATGGGACTCTTTAATTTCAGGGTTGTGGGTTCGTGCCCCACATTGGGCTCCCAGCTAGCTTAGCCCTGAAATACCCACACAGAGACTGTATTAATTAAAACACTGCTTGGCCATTAGTTTTAACTTCTTATTGGCTAACTCTTACATACTAGTTTAACCCATCTCCATTAATCTGTGTATCGCCACATGGCAGTGGCTTACCAGAGATTCTAACTGGCGTCCGTCTCAGACAGAAGATTCATTGTTTCTCTCTGACTCTTCTTTCTCCTTTCCAGAATTCAGTTCTGTCTTCTCCGCCTGCCTAAGTTCTGGCCTATCAGGCCAAAGCATTTTCCTTATTCATTAACCAATACAAGCAACACATAGAAAGAAGGACCTCTTACACCATCCATGATCTTCATCCATGATCAACCCAAATAGTACAGCTGCTGCTGTTGGCCAGAGATGGTAGTTCAAAGAGACAGATCCAGCCTGGCAGTGGTGGAGAAAGCCTTTAATCTCAGCGCTGGGGAGCAGAGGCAGGTGGATGTCTGAGATCAAGCACAGCATGGTGTACAGAGCAAGTTTAATAACTGCCATGGTTACATAGAGAAACCTTGTTTCAAAAATTAGTGAATGAATGAACAAACAAATAAATAAAATGAAAATGTAAATCAACATAAAAATAGAGGAACTCATAAAATTAAGAGAAGACAGTGCAATCACCACACTAACCTCATGTTTAATGATGTGTCCTGGCAGAGGTCATCAAGAAAATTTAGGCACAGAGAAGAAGGTCTCAGTGGGAATGGTGGGAGATGAGAGGGGATGAACTTGGGTAAAAATGCCCCCAAATACATCGAATACAATATATAAAATTGTCAAAAAAAAAAAAAAGAAAAAGTAAGTTCTAAAAGGACATTTAATGCAAAACCATTAAAAAATGGGTAACATCATATAGATCATCATCAATACTGAATTTCATAAGGGACAAGGGATTAAATCATCTCCAGTGCTGGAATTTTTTGAAAAGTGTTCATGCTAACTAAGGTGAAATCATTTACATTTCAGAGGTAAGATGGTCAAGCTAAGGACATTACCAAAATATTAAGTTACTTCTGATGTTGTAAACAATATTCACGCCAGAATTTGGGAATGAAACTCAATTACAGATTGAACTTTTAGTTTGTTGAAATAGGAGCGGCAGCAGGGCTGCGTCCCCGGCACCCGGCCGCCCGCATGGCTAGCTTATGCCCCGAAATAATTACACGGAAACTGTATTCTATTAAACACTGCCTGGCCCGGCTAGTTCCAGCTTCTTATTGGCTAGCTCTTACATATTGTTCTAACCCATTTCTAATATTCTGTGTAGCCCACGAGCTGGCTTACCAGGGAGGATCTTAACCTGCGTCTGTCTGGAGCGGGAGAATCATGGCGACTCCCCACTCAGCTTCCTTTTCCCAGCATCCTGTTCTGTTTTCTCCGCCTACCTAAGGGTTGGCCTATCAAATGGGCCTAGGCAGTTTCTTTATTAGTAAGAAATCACTCCCACATCATTAGTTCATTTTACTGCTCATTTTATCTTTAATGGGGAATCCAAATTCTCAATACCATGTTTCACACACCATAAGTCCTACAGGTAAAGTCTGAATTATGATAAGCTGAAATTAAAGCCAATAATTGCATGCATTTCAACCCAGCTGAATATGGTTTTATGAAAAGTGATATAGCCTTTATATTATGTTTGAGAGACAATTTGAAAACAGATATCAAGATTTTGTGAAATAATATCACTATTTTGGTATAATCACAATCCCATTTTTATCAGCATATATGTTATCTGCCAATGTTATCTTTTGATATTCAATTGGAAATGTCTAGAATTGCAATACTTCATTCAACCTAAAAATATTTTCGATCATGTCTCTTCTAGACATTTATGGGCCTCTTACAGGACCTTCTCAGAGACAAGAGCTTACCCTTTACAGTCACGCTGGATTCACGCCATCAGTATTTCATAGCACCTACACTTGTGAGTTACAGGTCCCAGGAACTGAGCATGCAGGCCTGGAGAGATAGCTCAGATGTCTTAATGGTAGAGACTGCTCTTGCATAGGACCCTAGTTCAGTTCTGAGCACCCATGCTGAATGACTCATAACACTTGTAACCTCAGCTCCTCCAGCCTCCAAGGGCGTGTGTGCTCACATGCACATAGACAAACACAGACATACACATAATCTAGAGTTAAAATCCTTGATGTAAATATCTTCTAGATATGATAGGGAACTACACCTATGAAATCTCAGCAATGTGACTACTCAAATAAGACCTGAACAATGACAACTCCAGTTGAGCTTCCAAAGTGGTTGGGAAAATAGTAGGGGGCCCCATCCCAAGATGAAGAGCAACAGGTAATTATAAACTCCTGAGAGAGGAAGAAATAGTCTTCCCCAAAGATGAGCCCCTCTAATGGTTATCCAATCCTAAGTGGTCAGACTCAAAATAAATATGTATTCAAGAAATAATAAATTAACTCTGTAAGCTGGATATATATAGATTAAGAGGCCTTGATTCTGAATGGGATGGAGCAACCTGGGAGGAGTTAGAGGGATAATGGCTGATGGTATGATTATATTTTAATTTTTCCAATAATTACAAGTGTTAAGCACATTGACACATAAATTAGAACCAAACTATCACAGCCCATCTTAGGAATCACTGAGATCAAAGCTCTGTCCATAAAAGGCAGTTGTGTCCAACAAGTCCATTTGCTTCTTGAAAGCATTGTCCACTAGCCCACAGTGTTCGTGTTGTCCTCACTCACTGTATTTGTTTGTTTGCTCTGCCTTTTTCTTTTCTCTGTGTACCCTTAGCTGTCCTGGAACTCACTCTGTAGACCAGGGTGACCTTTAACTCTAGACATATGTCTGCCTCTGTCTCCCAAGTGCTGGGGTTCAAGGCATGTGCCACCACTGCTTTCCTTAATTTTAAGATAAAAATATACTAAAACAAATCCTATTTTTATATATGTTCAAATTCTTTATTAGATATCCCCAAATTGAAGCCTGGTCCATGGTTTTAAAAGATCTCTTCTAAATGGGTAGCATATAATTAACAATTTTTAGTCTGTAAGGATTTTGTTGCCTATCTGTATGTGCAGATAATGTATCATTTGTATATGGCTCCTTTTCAGGGAGGAAATATCAATTTTAATTATAGCTTGTATAGTAATGTGTATCCCAAAACAGTTATCCCTTCACTGTGACCCAGAAATGCCACAAAGTTCCAACCCCTGGACCAGATGAGTAATTTAGATCCAATTAATATCGGAACTGCAGTTCACAACTAAGACAAGAAAGCCTCTATGTACACCAAGTGTGAAAGGAGGAAATTCCAAAATCTCTGAAAACCATAATGCTGTGGTGGCAAAGCAGGACCCGGGTTGCTCTGTGGTTGTTCTGGTTGTCTGTGCATGCGCGCGCGCGCACGCACACACACACACACGCACACACACACCTCTCTATTCTGTGTCACCTTTCAGAGTTGATCTCACACAGCTCTAACCATCTGTTCTCTAAGCTCAGATCCTCAGCTCACTCCAGTCTATATTAACCTTTTCATGGGCTGGGTCCCTGTCTGTCTCACTTCTGGATCTAGCTCACTAAATAATCATTTAAGATCTTACCAGGACCTTTTTTTATCTACAGAAAATCCTACGCAATGTTGTAGAAAATACTACTACAGTCCTCAGCAGTGAAGTCAGGGCTGATGTAATTTTACTTATGTCTTAAGAGAGAAATGCCAATACATATTGATCAGGAAACTGATGCTTGTCAATTGTGATTTGTTATTATATTAAGTAAGTATGTTGCTAAGACACGAAAACTGGCCACAGGGTATAAATTGTTTTAGGGATATCTCTGTGACACCCTAGCAGTTTAGGAGAGTCAGAGTGAGTGAAGATTAATTCATCAGACTATTCCAACAGATGTTCCTCAGTATGATGAGAAGTCTCAGAGGTTAATGAGAAGATGTGCTGAAACTCTGCCTCACCAAATATGGTGCAGTATCAGCTTTTAATAACTACTGTATAACTGTGTCTCTGTATAAGTAGTGCTACAGATGTTTTGTGGCATATTGGGTATCAGCATTATTTTTTTTAAAAAAAAGGGAAAAAGAAAAAAAATTAAAGAAATTAAAAAAAAATCTTACCAGAATGAAAAAAAAATGTAAGAGATAAGAAAAGCCACACTTTTGTCTCAGACAGAGTAGACTTCCTGGGGTATCAGACCCTCTGCAACCACACCTTAACACCCTCTTTTCCTGGTCTTTATCTTGAATTAGCTCAGAGGATGTCAATGTGGTGACCATGTCGTTTTTACCCAAACAGGAAACTGCCTTGGCTACTAAAGCCAATCAGAGCAGAGGTGCACAGGTTTAAAAGGCCTGTGAGGTCACTGAGCGCTCACCTCCTTCATCCTTCAAGGGCCGTGTCCACTCTGCCCTCCAGCCTGAGCAGCCTCCCAAGAAGATGGCAGCAGTCCTGATTCTCCTGACCTTTCTTCTGCCGCTTGGAGCTGGTGCAGGTGAGTGAACACCTCTGTTCCAGAAGTGCCATCCCATAATACCTCCGTGGAGTCTCTGCCCAACTCTAGTCAGGAACTTCCTGCAGTGAACCAGGAGATTCCTCAATCTCAGGTCCCAGACCAACCCAGACCTGAAGCCTGTCACTGGCTAGATCCTCAACAAGGTCTGAAGAAGAGCGGAGTCCTCAGAGGACATGGTGGGCACTAGCTTCTCCCTGCTCTTTGTGTCACCTGGGGAGTGGATCATCCCCAAAGAGAGAAGTAGCAGAGAAGGTAAGCTTACTAAACAATACATCATTGGCCTTACCTGAACCCAGACCAAGGGCAGGTTTAATCATCAGCCAGCAATGATGTAAGGCAACCAGCTGATGAATATTAGCATTATTTATTAATTCCACCCTCAGGCTGCTAAATCTAGAGGTCCAGGGTGACAGGATGTCTGCTCATTGCTCTATTTGCAGTCTTGTCTTGGTTGGCCCGTCCATTTCTTCCTGCAGTCACCAACTATTCTCTTTGTGCCCGTGGAATCCTCCGGTGTCCCCTCGGCTGTGATTCCAATGAGCTCTGAGCCACCAGCCCTTCAGCTAGGTAAAAGTCATTCTTCCATGCAGCTAATTCTTTTATTGAGAACCTAGGATATGATGGGCACCAGAACAAGAGAACTTTAGAAAATCCCTCTCTAAAGACCTTGGGGTAAAAGGTGACCAAATTGGCAGAAATAAAGACATGAGAGGCGTCTGGAGATTCAATATCAGAGAAAGACTAACATGAGCGACCCAGCATCCCCTTGGTCTCTAGCGTCATGAAGAAAGAAGTTTTTCCCTCCATGTATTTGTAAAGCAAGGGCTGGAGGACAAGTCCTACCCGCCCCTTCTCAGAACAGGGCACTGAGGCTTCAGATTCAACAAAGATCATTTTACGTGCAATGAATTCTGTCCACAACAGTCTTGCGGAATTGCAGATCTCACCCCATCACCCCTCCCTAGATCTTCCCTCCTACCTCATCTGCTGCTCCCAGACACCTCATATTCTTGCCTTTCTTTCAGAGGAGATCATCGGGGGCCATGAGGTCAAACCCCACTCCCGCCCCTACATGGCGTTTATTACATTTGTGAAAGATGATGGCAGAAGTGATGGCTGTGGAGGCTTCCTGGTAAAAGACAACTTTGTGCTGACAGCTGCTCACTGCAGGGGAAGGTGAGGAGGAGCAGTCCATGATTTCTGAGACCCCAAGAGGAGTTTCCATCTTCTACTCATGGATGCTCCTCTGAGAGCTCACTAGAGGGCATGGCTGTGACAATGGAAGTCTGTCATTAGGGAAACTTTGAGGTCAAAGGGTGAGGGGTCAGAGGCAGCAGCACAGTTGAGTTGAAAGCAACTACACTGGTCAGACTACAGCAATGGTTGAGGTTGAAAGTGCACATTAAGAGTCAATGCAAACTTTGGAGTATTGCCTGGAAATAAGAGCAAGTTCCCAGTGTCTAGTGTTCTTGTAAAGTGAAGAGCAGTAGGTCACACCCTGAGGTCCTTCTGTCTCCTCAAGTCCCCTCAGCTAGAGCCCCATCTGCCCACCCAGCCTCTTACAGCTCCTGCACTGTGTCCTCTCTCACTCCACATCTCCCATCTACACTCTGCTCTCTGCAGCTCAGTGAAAGTCATTCTAGGAGCCCACAATATAACGTTCAACGAGAAGACCCAGCAGATCATCTCTGTGGCAAAAGCCATCCCACATCCAGCCTTCAATCCTAAGGATGGCTCCAATGACATCATGCTCTTAAAGGTGAGAACTGCCCCCACAGCTCTCTGAGCTCTGCTTGTTGCAGAGATTGTGCCTCCCCTCCTCTTCTCACCCTGTATCTTTCCTCTTCCATCATGGTTTACAAAGTGTTCCAGGCAAGCAGGCTCCTGACTGAGCTGCTGTCTCCCGCCTCTTCTCTTTCAGCTGGAGAGGAAGGCCAAGAAGACTAAAGCTGTGAGTCCTCTCAACTTACCTAGTAGCAGGGTCCATGTGAAGCCAGGGGACATGTGCTATGTGGCTGGTTGGGGACAGTTTGCCCCGAAAAGTAAACTTTCAGATACATTGCAAGAAGTGAAGCTGACAGTCCAGGAGGATCAGGAGTGTGAGTCCCAGTATCCAGATCGTTACACCAAAGCCATTGAGATGTGTGTGGGGGACCCAAAGGTCAAGAGAGCTTCCTTTTATGTAAGTTTGATTTTCATCCTCTTTGTGTTCTTGTGGGAGGGAAAAGCAATCTGAAACCTAGAGAGCAAGTTTCAAGGGATTCTTTGTTTAGATCTTTCTCCATGGGAACAGCAAGAACCAGTAACTAACTAGGCCCTCAGAGCTGACAAGGAGCCTTGGTGAAGAAGACAGCTGGTTAAAAAGCAGGATGTGCACAGCCCTCCGGACTCCCAGGCCCAAGCTTTAGAAAGCAGTGTTGCCTGTGTGTGTCATTACCACAAGCCGGGGTCTCCTCAGAGCAGGCACCCACATTTGTCAATGTTCTGGTCCTCCATGCTCACATCAGTCTCACCTGTCCCCATGTTCTTAAACAATGGCCTGGAGCTGAGGGTCCCACACACCTTCATAGGGAGTGAATCACAGACCTGGTGAAAGGGCAGAGGCCTGGTTCTGGTGGAAGTGAAGCAGTAACCCTGTCCACAATCAGAGTGGGAAGCCCAGGGGCCCCAGGCCTGCCTCCCGACCTCCTACAAGCAGAGCACACAAGTTATATTCCTCAGAGAGAAGCCTTGACATGAGAGAGCGGTTGGGAATAGGGTGAACAACAGCTCAGTCCTCTGTGACCTTTCTCCATTCACAGGGAGATTCTGGAGGACCTCTTGTGTGTAAAAAAGCAGCTGCAGGCATTGTCTCCTTTGGACACATTGATGGTTCAGCTCCAAGAGTCTTCACCAGAGTGTCAAGTTTCCTATCCTGGATAAAGGAAACGATGAAACGCAGCTAACTACAGAGCAAACCAGACCCCTCCCTGACTCACCATCTTCGCTACAGCTGAGTCCAGGATTGTCCTAGGACAGAAGCCAGCATCTCAATAAAGGTCTCTTTGCAGAATCAAAAGACTGGTTTTTATCAAAGCTACCAACTCTGTGCTAGGAAGGCCAGTGTCTCACTTCTGCTCTCTGCTCGCCCCATGTCCATACTCACATCTTGTCTAAAGCTCCTGCAAAGCTTTTGCCCAGCCCATTTGTAATTGTCCCACTGTGCAGTGCCTGCCTATGGACATGCCCAAAGCTGAGCTGTTCTGTCTCCCATCTTGGGGTTCAGGGTGAACTTTTGTGTTTCTCTTGGTCATATAGACAAAAGGAGAGGGAAAGCATCATTGTTCAGGAGATTGGGGAGACAGAGCCTGACGTCACTGTAGATGGATCTTCCTGGGCAGAATATCTCTGTCCCACTGATTCACCACTCCTTGTCACCAAGGTGACAGCAATTTCGGTATCCCCTCTTTTTCATCTAGGACAAGTTTCATTATCCTCCTCTGAAAACAGGGCCAAGCTTCCTAGGGCCTCTTAGCTCCACCCCCTTCTGTTTTATGCTCTCACTCTAACAACTTCTATGCTTTACAGTCCATGCTAATGTTTACAAGTCCCCACTTTTTACCCCCTATCTAGGACACCCAAATCCACATGTGATTCCACTCATTAGGGCCTCAGACCTGTGGTGCCAGGTGGGCAGGGAGGTGGCTCACAAGGGTCCAAGGCAGAAGCGGCATCACAGAGGGTCCATGGAGGACAGGGCTCTCAGTGTCTCTCTCCATACCCATGTACCCCACTTCCCACATGCTCAGGACCTCCTGTCCATGGATGAGACTAACCACAGTTGGCTAGGACCAACTCTTTCCATTAGCAATCAAGAAACTATGCCCACAGTCAATGTAATGAACACAATCCTCAGCTGAGGGCTACTCTTCCCAAGTGTTTCTAATTTGTGTTGAGTTGGCAAATTGTGCCCAGCACGGCCAGTGAGATAGGTTTTCTGGTAATAAGAGAGACATAAGGTTATTTGGTTTTCTTTAAAAGAACAAAACAAACCATGATGACCATTTGTTGATAGTAGGTCTGCTGAGAGGTGTGCCTGTAGTGATTCAGACTGACAGGCTCTAAGATGGGAGGAATATTTATTTCTAAACCCATTTGGTCTCACCAGATTATGACCAAGCGAATTGAGGAAATTTAAAACAATTCTATCCAAAGATGTTTGAAGACCAGAACCAGTAATTGTAAATCTTACTCTTTGGGGATTGGTGGCCGTGCTGATGCTAAATAGAGCCCAACCTACCATGTTGATTACAGGTAGTGATGCTGGCAGTAACTTCACTGAAGAAATGGCTTGTTCAGTCCCATTGAGACACTCTATCAATCTATTTGTATGGGCGGTGGAAAAACATATTGAAGTGGCTTCCTTTGTCCTTAACCAATCTAACTAGTACAGCTGCTGCCGATGCCCAGAGATGGTAGTTCAAAGAGACAGGCTCAGCCTGGCAGTGGTGGAGAAAACCTTTGATCCTAGCACTGGGGAGCAGAGGCAGCTGGATCTCTGAGGTCAAGCTCAGCCTAGTATACAAGGCAAGTGCCATAACAGTCAGTGATACACAGAGAATCCTTGTCTCAAAAACAAATAATTGAATACATAAATAAAATAAAATAAAAATGTAAATTAAAATTAAAATAGAGGAACTTGTAAAATTATGAGAATACAATACAATTACCACACTAACCTCATGTTTAATGATGTGTCCTTGGAGAGGTCATCAAGAACATTTATGCTCAGAGAAGAAGGTCTCACTGGGAATGGTGGACGATGAGAGAGCATGATCTGAGGAAAAAAATGACCAAAATATATTGGATATATATATGAAACTGTAAAATAATGAAAAATAAGTTTTAAGAGGGCTTTTAATGCAAAAATAATTGAAATATGGGTAGCATCATATAGATTATTGTCACTTCTGAATTTCATAAGGATCAAGGGATTAAATCATCTCCAATGCAAGAAATTCCTGAAAAGTGTTCATGTGAACTATGGTGAAATCATTTACATTTCAGAGGTAAGAAGACCAAGCTAAGGACATTACCAAAGCATTGTCAAGTTACTTCCAATGTTGTAAGCAATATTTATGTCAGAACTTGGGATGAATACTCAATTACAGATTGAATTTTAGTGGATTTGACTGTCCATTTCATCTTCAACAGAAAATCAAAATCTCAACACCATGTTTAGCAAGGTACATGCTCTAGGCGTTGGTGGATTTACTGTAAGCTCAAATTAAGGTCAATAATTGCATGCTTTTCAAATAAGCTGAATATGATTTTGTATACAGTGACATAGCCTTGTTATTACATTTGAGAGAGAATTTGAAAACAGATATCAATATTTCCAGAAATAATGTCATTTTTTTGTATAATCACAAGTCCGTTTTTCATCAGCATATATGTTATCTGCCAATGTTACCTTCTGATTTTCAATTGGAAATGCCTTGATCTGCAATCCTTCATTCAACCTAAGAACAGTTTTGATCATGTCCCTTCTCTACATTCATGGGCCTCTTACAGGACCTTCTCAGGTGAGAGCTCACCCTTCACAGTCACGCTGGATTCACGTCATCAGCTTTTCATAGCACCTACACTTGTGAGTCACAGGTCTCAGGAACTGAGCATGCAGGCCTGGAGAGACGGCTCAGACATATTAATGGTGGAGACTGCTCTTGCAGAAGGCCCAAGTTCAGTTCTGAGCACCCATGCTAAATGTCTCATAACACTTGTAACCTCAGCTCCTCAGGTCTCCAAGGGTGTGTGTACTCACAAGTACATGCCCAAACCTGAACACAGACACATACACATAATCAATAGTTTAAAATCCTTGACATGAATAGCCTCTAGATATGATGAGGGAACTACACCTGTGAAATATCAGCAATATGACTGCTCAAATAAGACCTGAATAATACAGCACCAGTTGACCTTCCAAAGTATTTGGGGAAAATCAAGTGTCCCATCCCAAGATGAAGAGCAACAAACTATAAAGTGCTGAGAGAGGGAGAAATAGTCTTCTCCAAAGATGAGCTCCCCTAATGATTATTCAATCCCAAGTGGTCAGACCTAAAATAAATATGTATTCAAACAATAATAAACTGACTCTGTAAGCTGCATTTATTTATATTTTTATGTCTGTGTATGTTAAGAGAGTAAAGAGAGAGGATTATAACTGAAGAATAAGAGGCCTTGAATCAGAAGAGGATGGAGCAACCTGGGAGGAGCTAGAGGGATAAAGTGAATGGTATAATTTTATTTTAATTCCAAGTGTTAAGTACACTAACAGTAAAATCAGAACTAAAATATTACAGCCCATTTCAGGAATTCACTGACATTGTAGCTATGTCTAAGAAGGCAGTTGTGTCCAACAAGTCCACTGTTTCTCAAAAGCTATGTCCAATAGCCTGCAAAGGTCATGTTGTCCTCATTCATTCACTATTTTTGTTTGTTTTTTCTCTTTTTTTTCTGAGACAGAGTTTCTCTGTGTAGCTTTGAGTGTCCTAGAACTCACTCTGTAGTCTAGTCTGGCCCTGAACTCACAGAGATATGTCTGTCTCCAGAGTACAGGGATTAAAATGACGTACCACAACTGCTCTCCCTACTTTTAGGATGAAAGCACACTACAAGAAATCCTACTATTTAGAGGTGTTCAATTTCTTTATTAGATATCACTAAATTGGAGCCTGCTCCATAGTTTTAAAAGATTCCCTCCAACTGGGTACCATATAATTAAGATTATTATTTAAGGATTTTGGTGCATACCTGTATGTGCAGACAATGTATCAGTCATATATGGTTCCTTTTCAGGGAGGAATTATCGATTTTCATTATATCTTATATAGTAATGTATATCCCAAAACAGTTATTCCTTCACTGTGACCCAGATATGCCACAAAGTTCCAACCCCTGGACCGGATGAGTAATTTAGATCCAATTAATATATGGACTGCAGTTCACAACTAGGATAAGAAAGACTCAATGGAGACCAACTATGAAAGGAGGAAATTCAAAAAATTCTGAAAATCATAAAGTTATGCAGATAAAACAGGACCTGGGTTGCTCTGGGATTATCTGGATGTGCTCTCTCTCTCTCTTTCTTTATGTCTCTCTCTGTCCCTCTATTTACCCCCCCCCCCACAAACCTACACTCTTCTGTCCCTAGGGCAAGGCCAGCCTGTGTCACCTCCCAGAGTTGATCTCACACAGCTCTAACCATCTGTTCTCTAAGCTCAGATCCTCAGCTCACTCCAGTCTATATTAACCTTTCCATGGGCTGGGTCCCTGTCTGTCTCACTTCTGGATCTAGCTCACTAAATAATCATTTAAGATCTTACCAGGACCTTTTTTTATCTACAGAAAATCCTACGCAATGTTGTAGAAAATACCACTACAGTCTTCAGCAGGAAGTCAGGGCTGATGTAATCTTACTTTTGTCTTAAGAGAGAAATGCTAATACATATTGATCAGGAAACTGATGCTTGTCAATTTTGATTTGTTATTATACTTATGTTTGTATGATAGTAAGACACATATTGGCCACAGTGTATCACTTGCTTTAGAGATTTCTCTGTGACATCCTAGCAGTTTAGGAGAGTCAGTGAGTGAAGATTAATTGATCAGACTATTGGAAAGAATGATTCCTCAGTATGATCAGAACGCCCAGAGGTTAATGAGATGAGGTACTAAAATTCTGCATAACCAAATGTCAACCCTCACAAAATACTGTATAACATAGTCTGTATTTGTTGTCCAGTAACTGTTTCTTCCTTGTCTATATTATATAAAATGCAAAGAAAGAGAGAGCCCCCCCCCCAAAAAAAAAAACTCCTAAAGATTTCTTACCGGAATTCAAAAAAACATGAGAGGTAAAAAATTACCTTCTTTGGGTTCAATGCAGACACTGGACTTCCTGGGTTCTCAGGGCCCCTTAACCACAGCCTCCACATGCTCTACTTTCTTGGTCTTTATCCCATCTCAGCTCATGTCAATGTGGTGACAGTGACATTTTATCCAAACCAGAAAATGGCCTTAGCTAATAAAGCCAATCAGAGCAGAGGTGTACAGGTTTAAAAGGCCTGTGAGGTCACTGAGCGCTCACCTCCTTCATCCATCAAGGGCCGTGTCCACTTTGCCGTCCTCCAGCCTGAGCAGCCTCCTAAGAAGATGGCAGCAGTCCTGATTCTCCTGACCTTTCTTCTGCCACTTGGAGCTGGTGCAGGTGAGTGAACACCCTGATTCTAGAGGTGCCATCCCATAATACCTCTGTGGAGTCTCTGCCCAGCTCTAGTCAGGAACTTCCTGCACTGAACCAGGAGCTTCCTGAACCTCAGGTCCAGACCAACCCAGACCTGGAAGCCTGTCACTGGCTAGATCCTCAACAAGGTCTGAAGAAGGGCGGTGTCCTCAGAGGACATGGTGGGCACTAGCTTCTCCCTGATCTTTGTGTCACCTGGAAATGGATCATCTCAAAAGAGAGTACTAGCAGAGAATGCCAAGTTACTAAAAAGGACAACATTGACCTTACCTGAGCCCAGATCCAGGGCAGCTTTAATGACCAGTCAGCAATGGTGTAAGGCCACCAGCTCAAGAATATTATCATTATTTAGCAACCTCCCCCATCAATTGCTGAAGAAAGAGGCCCAGGGTGACAAATGCCAGCATTGCACCCTCCACTACATTTTCAGTTTTGGTTGGCCTCTCCACTTCTTTCTGCATGTCCCTATATTCCTGTCTTTGGCAGCACACAACTCCAATGGCCCCAGGGCCCTGAATCCCATGAGTTCTGAACTACTAGCCCTGCAGCTAACTAGAAGTCATTTATTAATGCAGCCAAAAGCATTTATTGAGAACCCAAGATGTGTTTGGCACTAGAATAGAATTTTAAAAGATCCACCCCATAGGGCTTGAGAAAAGGGATGAAAACATGATGCTAATCAGTACATCAGAGGGTCAGGGAGACACAGTAAGTGAGAAAAGACGAAGGCAATTCACCCAGGACCCCTCAGTGTAGACTCATGATTTAGAGCTTGTCCTTCCATGTATTTGTAAAGCAGGACCTGGAGGATGAGTGCTACCCATCCCTTTTCAGAGCAGGGCCCTGAGGCTTAGGATTCTGCAAAGATTATTCTATGTGTAAGGAATTCAATCTACAACATCTTGGGGAGCTGCAGATCCCATTGCCTTCACCCTCCTGACCCTATCTGCTGCTCCCAGACACCCCATATTTTGCCTTTTCTTTCAGAGAAGATCATCGGGGGCCATGAGGCCAAGCGCCACTCCCGCCCCTACATGGCATTTGTTGAATTTCTGGATGTTAAGGGGAAGAATGATTCCTGTGGAGGCTTCCTGGTGAAATCCAACTTCGTGCTGACAGCTGCTCACTGCATGGGAAGGTGAGGAGAAGCAGCTGGCCCATGATTTCTGAGACCCCAACAGGAGTTTCCATCCTCTACTTGTTCCTGCTTTTGTGAGAGCTCACTACAGGGCAGGGCTGTGACAATGGAAGTCTGACATCAGGGAAACTTTGAGATCAAAGGGTGAGAGTTCAGAGGTAGCAGCCCTAGTTGAGCTGAAAGCAAATACACTGGTCAGACTACAGCAGTGGCCGAGGTAGAAAGGGCACAGTAAGAATCAATGCAAACTTTCGCGAATTGTGGAGAAGCAAGAGGGAGTCTTCAGGAGTCTAGTGCCTTGAGAAGACAAAGCAGTGGTTCACACCCTTAGGCCCTTCTGTCTTCTCAGTCCCCTCAGCTAGAGCCCCATCTGCCCACCCAGCCTCTTACAGCTCCTGCACTGTGTCCTCTCTCACTCCACATCTCCCATCTGCACTCTGCTCTCTGCAGCTCAATGAAAGTCATTCTAGGAGCCCACAACATCAGCTTCCCAGAGAAGAGCCAGCAGATCATCCCTGTGGCTAAAGCCATCCCACACCCAGGTTTTAATAACAAAACCTACCCAAATGACATCATGCTCTTAAAGGTGAGAAGGGCCCGCATCCTGTCCAGGGATTGCTCCTCCTGCTCTCACCGTGCTCCTTTCTTCTCTTCCATCCTGCTGTCTCAGCCACACCCTTCCTTCTTCCCACAGCTGGAGAGGAAGGCCCTAAAGACTGAATATGTGAGGCCCCTCAGCCTGCCCTGTTCTGAGGTCCATGTGAAGGCAGGGGATGTCTGTTCAGTGGCAGGTTGGGGTAGGATGGCCCCAAATGGTAAATTATCAAAAGTACTACGAGAGGTAGAGCTGACAGTCCAGAAGGATAAGGAGTGTGAGTCCCGCTTTCAAGGCTATTACAACAAAACGATTGAGATCTGTGTGGGGGACCCAAAGATCAAGCGTGCTTCCTTTAAGGTAAGTTGGATTGTCCTTTCTTGGATCCATGGGAGGGGAAAAGGAATGTGGGACTTAGAGACCAAGCATCAGGGACTCCTTTGCCCTCTGGCTGTGATCTTTCTCCTTGGAAACAGCAGGAACCAGTAACTAACTAGGGCCTCAGAGCTGACAAGGAGCCTTGGTGAAGACAGTTGGTTTAAAGCAGGATTTGCACAGCCCTCCTGACTCCCAGACCCAGGCTTTAGAAAGCTGTGCTCCCTCTCTGTGTCGTTACCACAAGCAGGGGCTCCTCAGAGCAGCCACCCACTCTGTCAATGGTCTGGTCCTCCATTGTCACATGAGTCTCAACCACCTCTCCATAGTTCTAAACCACAGCTTGGAGCTGAGGTTCCCACACATCTTCACAGAAAATGGATCATAGACTTGGAGAAAGGGTAGAGTCTGGGCTCAGGAGGGAGGTGAGGCAGTAACCCTGTCCAAAATTGGAGTGGGAAGCACAGGGGCCCCAGGTCTGCCCTCTGATCTCCCTCACACAGAGCACACAAGTCATGCTTTATGGTGGGAGGCTGGGCTAGTGTGAAATCAGTTCAGTCCCCTGTGGCCTCTCTCTATTCACAGGGGGATTCTGGAGGGCCGCTCCTGTGTAACAAAGCGGTTGCAGGCATCGTCTCCTATGGGTTTAAAAATGGTTCATCTCCGAGAGTCTTCACCAGAGTGTCAAGTTTCCTCTCCTGGATAGAGGAAAACATGAAACAGAATTAACTACAGAGCAAACCAGACCCCTCCCTGACTCACCATCTTCCCTACAGCTGAGTCCAGGATTGTCCTAGGACAGAAGCCAGAATCTCAATAAAGTTCTCTTTGCAGAATCAGAAGGCTGGTTTCATATCACAGGGACCAACTCTGTGCTAGGCAGGCCAATGGCACACTTCTATTTACTGCTCATTCCTCAACCATGTACACACATTGCCCAAAGCTCAGGCAAGGCCACTGAGCAGCTCCTTCTTACTTGTCCCTCTGTGCAGTGCCTGCCCTTCTGACAGGCCCAAAGCTGAGCTTGGGTTTCTCTTGTCTTGGGGCTCAGGGTGAAGTTTTTCCTCCTCTGTGTCACATGGAAGAAAGGAGAGGGAAAACACCTTTGGTCCTGGAGATATGAAGATAGAGCTGAGGCCACTGTACATGGACCTTGCTGGGCAGAGTATTGTTTCCCCACAGCTTCAACATTAAGGTGACAACAATTTCAGTATCCCCTCTTTCTCATGTATAACAAGTTTCACTATCCTCTGCTAGAAACAGAGCCATGTTCCTCCAGCCTCTTAGCTTCACCCCCTTCCATTTATGCCTGCTCTGATGAGACTATCAACTTCTATGTTTTACAGTCCATGCTAATCTTTACATGTCTCTACCTCTTTATTTCTTTATTTTACTTAAAAATTTCCACCTCCTCCCCTCCTCCCATTTTCCTCCCGCTCCCCCCACCCCTCCCCCTCCCTCTCCAGTCCGAGGTCCGAAGAGCAGTCAGGATTCCCTGCCCTGTGGGAAGTCCAAGGTCCTCCCCCCTCCATCCAGGTCTAGGAAGGTGAGCATCCAAACAGACCAGGCTCCCACAAAGCCTGTCCATGCAGTAGGATCAAAACCCAGTGCCATTGTCCTTGGCTTCTCAGTCAGCCCTCCTTGCCTGCCACATTCAGAGAGTCCAGTTTGATCACGTGCTCCATCAGTCCCAGTCCAGCTGGCCTTGGTGAGCTCCCATTAGATCAACCCCACTGTCTCAGTGGGTGGGCGCACCCCTCGCTGTCCTGACTTCCTTGCTCATGTCCTCCCTCCTTCTGCTCCTCATTGGACCTTGGGAGCTCAGTCCAGTGCTCCAGTGTGGGTCTCTGTCTCTGGCTTCATCCATCGCCAGATGAAGGCTCTATGGTGATATGCAAGATATTCATCAGTATGGTTATAGGATAGGGCCATTTCAGGCTCCCTCTCCTCAGCTGCCCAAGGATCTAGATGGGGACATCTCCATGGACACCTGGGAGCCCCTCTAGAGTCAAGTCTCTTGCCAACCCTGAGACGGCTCCATTAATTAAGATATATACTTCCCTGCTCCCATATCCACCCTTCCTTTATCCCAGCCGTCCCATTCCCCCAAGCTCTCCCCATCCTCCCTTCTCACTTTTTTCTCACCAACTCCCCTTACCCCCATCCCACCCCCACCCCCAAGTTTCCAATTTTTGCCTGGCAATCTTGTCTTCTTACAATATCCAGGAGGATAACTATATGTTTTTCTTTGGGTTCACCTTCTTATTTAGTTTTTTTAGGATCATGGATTATAGGCTCAATGTTTTTTATTTATAGCTAGAATCCAGTTATGAGTGAGTACATACCATATTCATCTTTTTGGGTCTGGGCTACCTCACTCAGGATAGTGTTTTCTATTTCCATCCATTTGCATGCAAAATTCAAGATGTCATTGTTTTTTTTTTTTTCTGCTGAGTAATACTCTAATGCGTACATATTTTATACTTTCTTTATCCATTCTTCCATTGAGGGGCATCTAGGTTGTTTCCAGGTTCTGGCTATTACAAATAATGCTGCTATGAATATAGTTGAACAAATACTTTTGCAGTATGATAGAGCATCTCTTGAGTATGTTCCCAAGAGTGGTATTGCTGGATCCTGGAGTAGATTGATCCCGAATTTCCTAAGAAATCTCCACACTGATTTCCAATGTGGTTGCACAAGTTTGCATTCCCACCAGCAATGGATGAGTGTACCCCTTACTCCACATCCTCTCCAGCAAAGGCTATCATTGGTGTTTTTGATTTTAGCCATTCTGACAGGTGTAAGATGGTATCTCAAAGTTGTTTTGATTTGCATTTTCCTGACCACTAAGGAGGTTGAGCATGACCTTAACTTAAGTGTCTTTTGGCCATGTGAACTTCTGTTGAGAATTCTCTGTTCAGTTCAGTACCCCATTTTTTAATTGGGTTGATTAGCATTTTAAGGTCTAGTTTCTTGAGTTCTTTATATATTTTGTAAATCAGACCTTGTCTGTTGTGGGGTTGATGAAGATCTTCTCCCAGTCAGTGGGTTGCCTTTTTGTCTTAATGACAATGTCCTTTGCTTTACAAAAGCTTCTCAGTTTTAGGAGGTCCCATTTATTCAATGTTGTCCTTATTGTCTATGCAACTGGGGTTATATGTACGAAGTGGTCTTCTGTGCCTGTGTGTTGCAGTCTACTTCCCACTTTCTCTGCTATCAGGTTCAGTGTGTTCAGATTGATATTGAGGTCTTTAATCCATTTGGATTTGAGTTTTGTGCATGGTGATAGATATGGGTCTATTTTCATTCTTGTACAGGTTGATATCCAGTTATGCCAGCACCTTTTGTTGAAGATGCTTTCTTTCTTCCATTGTATACTTTTAGCTCCTTTGTCTAAAATCCGGTGTTCATAGGTTTGTGGGTTATAATCCAGGTCTTCTATTCGATTCCATTGGTCAACATCTCTGTTTTTGTGCCAATACCAAGCTGTTTTCATTACTGTAGCTCTGTAATAGAGGTTGAAGTCAGGGATGGTAATGCCTCCAGAAGTTCCTTTATTGTATAGGATTGTTTTGGCTATCCTGGGTTTTTTTTTCCATATAAGGTTATTGTTCTTTCAAGGTCTGTGAAGAATTTTGTTGATGTCCCTACCTCTTATCCCCCTACCTAGGACACCCAAATCCACACGAGGTTCCGTTCATTAGGGCCTCTGACCGTGATGCCAGCCTAAATCATGACCTAGCAGGGAGGGGGCTCACAAATATCCAGGCCACAATTGTCATCATAGAGGTTCTATGGACAACAGAGCTCTCAGTTTCTGTTTCCAAACCCTGCACCCCACCTCCCCCATGCTTAGATCTAGGGAAGCTCTTCCCAGTCAGTTCATATCCACTGCACCAACCTCCCCATAGCATCCATAGCAGAGGGTCTCTCAGCAGCATGAGCTCCTCCGAGCTTGGTCATCTCAATCATTGCCAGCTTCTAGGCTATGGTGCCCTGCTGGTCATTTGGTTGATGTCAGTCTTCGACATCCCCAAGGCAAAAGAACTAAAAGTCTCTACTTTTCCATCAGTCAACACTGAAGTGTATGAGGTTTGCAAATGGCCTTAGGTAGTTAGCTTCTATGGGAAATTATTCAGAAAATCAGCATCTGCCCCATCAGCAGTTGGCAGTAGGTAGAGAATAACACCAGTAAGATGGCCTTGTTGAATTATTTTATAGGTAGCAGATCTAGAGTCCTTATGTAGATTTAAATCCTAAGAGATGCACACGTTCAGAAACATAATTCAGAAACAGAATTAAATGTGAGTAGGAGGCTAGGAAATAAAGAAAAATGAAAATATATGGTGTGGAGAAAAACTTGTGATATTTCAACATTCTTGGTTATTGCAGCATCCATAATTCTTAAGGTTACCTGGGATTCGGGAATGAGACTGTAGCCAGAATGTGTGGTTTTTTGTCATATAAAAGTTTTCCTACATTGGACTCACATTGCTTAAAAAAAAAGAAAAAAATTCCAAGCTGCCAGTTGTAATTTTTCATCCCTTAATCAAGCACTTAGGAGGCAGAGGCAGGCAGATCTATGACTCCAAGGCTCTTAAACAAACAAACGAAACATTCTTAGATTAACTTAAATAAACATAAAACCCCAATCAGCCTTGGCTCAGGGTCCTGTCAGACGCTTACCGGATGGCATGACTGATAGCTACAGCTTAATGGCTCCCTGTCCCAAATAGACAGAGCTTCATGTTCTTATGGGAGATGAAGTATAGTCTTGCTGTGGATGAAGCAACTCTCAAAGACAAGGTTTTATATAGGAAGAGATGTAGGTGGCACGCAGTTTCTGATAGCAAACTGTGCCCTGGAAACATACTAAGGACCCAGCTCTTTTAGAGACAAGGAATACAAAGAAGAGTGCAAACTCAAAGAAAAAAAATGTGTTTGAAAACATAGGGTCACATATGTATTCAGTTTAGATATCATATTTAGTTTTAGGAGATTGTTCTATATCTTAAAATAACTTTGAAAACCATTATTGTGTATCCATTAGAGAGGATATAAAATGTTTCTCTACAATAGGTAATAACTGACCCGACAAGCAGTATGAACTATGTTGGGGTAAGGCTGAATTTAGCCTGGAATTCCCTGAAGAACTGACCTTAAGGTCATCGAATCTCCAGTCAGTAACTTGGTGTCATCCCACAAACAGTTGAGCCCATGCTCTGACTCTCCCTGGAGAGAAACTTCTGGGCCCCTCCCACAGCTGCATGGTGAAGGTGTTCAAAGCCACCTTGCTTTGCTCCCTTGAGCACATATTGGAGTAGATTCAGAGGCTGTAAATGCCTTAAATACAGACGGCTTCAGATCTGTCGAAATATCTCTCAGCCCTGACCGTTTGTGTAGAGCTCACTCTGCTCCCCTAACATTTGTAGTGATGTTCTACACCCGGGAGAGGTAATGCTTCAACTCCCCAAGACCCAAGTTTTCTGCTACTCCAGGCCATTGCAATTCAGCAAGCCAGAGAGAAAACTGTAAGACACCCCTGAAGGACACAAAGCAGACACAAGAACACAAGGTCTTCTGGTTCATGCTGGGAAATGATGTGGGATTCCTATCTGTATGATGTGGTTACCATTAATGAATAAAGAAAACTGGTTTGGTCTGATAGAGCTAGGTGGGGAAAACTAAAATGAATGCTGGGAGGAAGAAAACAGAGTCAGGGAGAAGTCATGGAGCCCCCCTCTCTCTCCCCCACTGGAGACAAACAAGGGAAGGAAGTTTACCTGGTAAGCCACTGCCATGTGGCTATACACAGATTAATGCATATGGGTTAAATTAATATGTAAGAACAAGCCAATAAGGAGCTAGAGCTAATGGGCCAAGTAGTGATATAATTTATAGTTTCCATGTGATTATTTCGGTTCATTGTAGCCTGAAAAGCAAGTGGTCCCTCTTGCCACAGGGGAATACATGCTGGTATACCTCCATTGTCCTGTCCAACATCAGACATCTTCAAGCACCATTTTCTGTGGATTTAAAGAATATAGAGTTTATGTTCTGTATTTGTGTCCCATGCCACCTTTCTGTGGTGGTTTTTAGTGAGGATGTATTTAGTGAGGATGATCCTAGGCTCATGTATTTGAGTACCTAGTTCTGAGTTGATGATGTTACTTGGGAATGTTAGGAAATATGGCATTGGTGGAGCAAGTCCATTGCTGGGGCAGGTTTTGACTCACACCACTACCAATTCTTTCTTTCTTTCTTTCTTTCTTTCTTTCTTTCTTTCTTTCTTTCTTTCTTTCTTTCTCTCTCTCTTTCTCTCTCTCTCTCTCTCTCTCTCTCTCTCTCTCTCCTATACTTTTCTGTGTGTGTGTGTATAACTTAATGTATCACTTTTTAATATGAAGTTTGTAGATGACAACATGTTCCAGTGTTGTGTGAAATGAATATATGTGTGCTCTTGCTATTGTTAAACACGCCTGACTTCAGTGTGATGCTGCCAGTGTTTTATGTTCCAACTGCAGACAGTCAAACTGGCACCATCATACTTTTATATATTCCTGGTGACTTATTCAATGAAACATAGAGCTTGTTCATGATATTTTAATCTACATTAAAAATAATGGGTGTTTAATGGTATTTATAAAACAAGCAAGCATTCTTTTTGGATCACTAAGACACACACACCTCAGCTTTGCCTCACATTCCACCCCCCCAGCCACCATTCTTACACTGAGCTGTCACTTTCAGCTGCATCTGCAGTTGAGACGTGGAGATACCCAAGCCTTGCTTTCTATTTTCTTTTCAGTATTCATAATAAAAACATAGTTCCTTATCTATTATTATTTTTAATTTCAGCATGACTTCTATACCATGATAGAATATAATACTCCCCAAAAAAAGAGAGACGATTTCTCAGTTGAAAGTGGGCAGACACTTATTTTTTGTCAGGTAAATACAAGGCTCTGTTCAACCGTTGGGGATTTGTGAGTGTTCACAAAGATGATAACAGAAAACGTATTATATACAAATCATGCCACCTAACATGGCAGCTGTCAAGGATGGTGACACAAGGACAAAGCAGTGGAACTGAGAAGAACATCTTCTCAACAACAAAAACACTTATATTTTAATTCAGGCTGCTGGGGATATGGCTCAGTGGGTAAGAGCACTAGCTAAACAAGCAGGAGAATCTGATTTCAGATCCCTGAACCCACATAAAAGATGCTGAGTAGGGCTGATCGCCTGCACCCTCAGAGCAGACACAGGAAGACTGCTGATGCTTGCTGCTAGCAGCCTCAACAAAACAGTCTGTTCCAGGTTCAGGGAGAGACCCCATCTCAAAGGACTAAGATGGAAAACAGTAGAGGAACCTGACATCTTCCTCTGCACTTATACAGGCATGGGAACACATACATTGACATACATGTTTACACCAAGCGCCATAGATTGAAAAAGATAGTCACACCTGTTCTAGTTATGTTCTGTTACTGTGATAAAAACACTGTCCCAAAGTGCTTGGCCAGGAAAGGGTTGATTCGGCTCACCTGTCCCACCTGCACTCCATTGCTGATGGAAGTCAGGGCAGGCAGGAGCTCAAGCAGGAGCAAAGGCAGGAACCTCAGAGGAAAGCTGCCTGCTGGAGTTCTTCCAGGCTCGTGTTCATCTGCTTTCTTATCCAACCCAGGACCTCCTGCCCATGAATAGCCCTCCCCAGAGTGGGCTGTCCCAGCTCCATCCATTAGCAACTAAGAAAGTACCCCACAAACATGCCCATAGTCAATCTAATGAACACAATCTTTAACTGAGGTCTTCTCTTCCCAGGTGTTTCTAGTTTGTGTTGGGTTGACAAATAGTATCCAGCAAGTCAGTTAGCTCAGCTCTGTGGTAAACAGCTAGATATGTGGTTCTGTGGTTGTATTTAAAAGAACAAAACAAAACCAACGCTGATGACCATTTGTCGACAGTGAGTTCACTGAGAGGTGTGCAAATAGTGTCTCAGATCTGACAGGCTCTAAGGAGTGAGGAATATTTATTACTAAATCATTTGGTCTCACCAGATATAACAAAGTGAATTTAGGAAATTGAAAAAAAATTATCCAAAGAAATTGGAAGTACAGAATCACTCATTTTAAATCTCATTCTTTAGGGATGGATGGCAGTGCTGATTCTAAATAAAACCCAACCTGCCATTTTGATTACCAGTAGTGATGATGGAGCCAATGTCTCTGAAGAAATGGCATGTTTATTGCCATTGAAAAATGCTAAGTAAATATATTTTGATGGGCATGTGGAAATTATCAAAGTGTTTTTCTTCATCGAGGATCAACCTAACTAGTACAGCTGCTGCTGATGCCCAGAGATGGCAGTTTAAAGAGACAGACCCAGCCTGGCAGTGGTGGAGAAAGCCTTTAATCCCAGCGCTGGGGATCAGAGGCAGCTGGATCTCTGAGATCAAGCGCAGCCTTGTCTACAGAGAAAGTTCCATAACTGCCATGGCTACACAGAGAAACCCTGTCTCAAAAATGAATGAATGAACAAATAGAAATAAAATAAAAATGTAAATCAAAATAAAAATAGAGAAACTTGTAAAATTAAGAGAAGACAGTGCAATGACTACACCGGCCTCATGTTTAATATGTGTCCTTGAGAGGCCATCAAGAAAAGTTAGGAGCGGAGAAGAATGTCTCAGTGGGAATAATGGAGGATGAGAGAGGATGATCATCTTAGGCAAAAATGCCCAAAATACATTGAATACATACATGAAATTTTCAAAAAAGAAAAATCAAGCTCTAAAAGGACATTTAATGCAAAGTCATTTAAAAATGGGTAACATTATATAGATTATCGTCAGTATTGAATTTCATAAGGGACAAGGGATTAAATCATCTGAAGTGCTAGGAATTCCTAAAATACTCCAATGCCCACTGGTTATGATCTTACTCCATGGGAGCAGCAGTCACAGTAAGTAACTAGGGTTTCAGAGCTGACAAGAAGCCTTCGTGAAGACAGCTGGTACAAAGCATGATTTGCACAGCCCTCCTGAAGCCCAGGCCCAGGTTTTAGAAAGCCTAGCTCCCTCTGCGTGTCATCATCTTAAGCAGGGGTCTCCTCAGAGCAGGCACCCACTTTTGTCAATGGTCTGGTCCTGCATGCTTACATCAGGATCACTCACTTGTCCCCATGTCTCTTAAACAATAGCCTTGAGCTGAGGGTTCCACACACCTTTATAGGGAGTGGATCACAGCAGAGAAAGGGCAGAGGTGGGGCTAAGGAGGGAGATGAAGCAGTAACCATGTCCATAATCAGAGTGAGAAATCCAGGGACCCGAGGGTTTCTGCCCTCTTATCTCCCACAAGCAGAGCACACAATTCATGCACTTTGATGAGGGGCCTCGTTGTGAGAGGGAGGCTGGGACTATGGTGAACTGCTCAGTCCCTGTTGGAGTGACATTTTAATTATATTTTAATAAATAAAGACTGACTGAAGAGCTGAGAGTGAAACATTTCCACTGGTCAGTCTTACAGACAGGGTAACACACACCTTTTGTCACAGTAGCCACAAGAACATGCACCTTTATTCCCAGTCCTAGAGAGGAATATAAAAAGGGAGGAGACAGCTCTCAGAGGCAGTCTCCTTCTGAGATTCCAGGAGGTAGGATCTCCATTTCAGACAGAGGTTGAGGTAAGAGCCTGTGGCTGGCTTCTTTCCTTTTGGGATCATCAGGTTGAACCCAAATTTCTGAGTCTGTGTTCTTAATAATCATGCATCGAGAAGCAGGTTTGGCTGTTGACTTTGTAGAGTAAAGCCAAATCTGAACAGAGATATAGAGCGAAAGTAGGCAGAGACAGGGAGATACCATGTAGCTGCCACAGGAGAAAGATGGCAGGCACCAATAGACCAAAACCTCATGGTCATACGAAGATCAATAGAAACGGGTTACTTTAAGATATAAGTGTAGCTAGAAATACGCCTAAATTATCGGCCAAAGAGTGTTGTAATTAATATAGTTTCTGTGTTATTATGTGGGTCTGGGCGGCCTAGAAACAAATGGTCTCGACTTACACCCTGTGACCCTTCTCCTTTCACAGGGGGATTCTGGAGGGCCTCTCCTGTGTAAAAAAGCAGCTGTAGGTATCATCTCCTTTGGGGATGAAAATGGTTCAGCTCCATGTGTCTTCACCAGAGTGTCAAGTTTCCTATCCTGGATAAAGAAAATGATGAAACACAACTAACTACAGAGCAAACCAGATCTCTCCCTGACTCACCATCTTCCCTACAGCTGCACCATCTTTCCTACAGCTGAGTCCAGGACTGTCCTCGGACAGAAGTCAGCATCTCAATAAAGGTCTCTCTGCAGAATCTAAAGACTGGTTTCATTTCACAGGTATTATTTCTGTGCTTAGCCAGCCAATGTCACACTTTTGCTCTTTGCTCACCCTAACTTCATACACACACCTTGTCCAAAGCTCAGGGGAAGCCACTGAGCAGCTCCTTTTAACTAGTCCCACTGTGCAGTGCCTGCCCTTGTGACTGGCTCAAAGCTGAGCGTGGGTTTCTCTTGTCTTGGGTCTCAGGGCAAACTCTTTTCCTCCTCTGTGTCATATGGAAGAAAGGAGATGGAAAACACCATGGGTATTGAAGAAGGGAGTCTGATCTGAGCCTAGGATTTCTTGAGTAAGAGACCTCAATGACATCTAATCTCCAATCAGTACTTGGTGGCATCTCATACAAAAGATGAGCCCATGCTCAGACTCCCCCTGGAGAGAAACTGTTGGGTTCCTCCCACAGCTGCATGATGAAGGTGTTCAAAGCCACCTTGCTTTGCTCCCGTGAGCACATATTGGAGTAGAATCAGAGGCAGTAAATGCCTTACCCACAGACTGCTTGAGATTCCTCCAATCTATGGAAGTATTTCCCAGCCCTCACTGTTTGCATAGAGCTTACTGGGCTCCCTAACATCTGTACTGATGTTCTGTATCTGGGGAAGGAAGTACTTCAATTAAACAAGATTCAACTTTCTGCTTCCCCAGGTCATTGCTTTCTACCAAACCCCAAAGGACACAGATCAGACACAAGAACACAAGGTCTTCTTGTTCGTGCTGGGGAATCCCACTGGTATTCCTCCATTGTTCTGTACTGTCAGACATTTGCCAGCACCATTCTCCGTGGACTTAGGGAATATAGAGTTTCTGTTCTGTATTTGTGTCCCATGCCACCTTTCCGTGGTGATTTTTAGTGACTATGTTCCATCTCGGCTCATGTATTTGAGCACCTGGTTCCTGGTTGATGATGTTGTTTGGGGATGTTAAAAAATATGGCTTTGATGGAGCAAGTCCATTGCTGGGGCAGGAATTGACTCACACCACTACCAATCTTCTCTCAGGAATTGACTCACACCACTACCAATCTTCTCTCTCTTTCTCTTTCTCTCTCTCTCTCTTTCTCTCTCTCTCTCTTTCTCTCTCGCTCTCTCTCTCTCTCTCTCTCTCTCTCTCTCTCTCTCTGTGGATGTACTTGTGTGTGTATAACTATATTTTATAGTACTTGAACATGAAGTTTGTTGATGACATCATGTTCCAATGCTGTGCACTATGAACATATGTGTGCTCTTGGGATATCTGTGTGATGCTGCCAGCGTTTTATCTTCCAAGTGAAGACCATCAAACTGGCACCACCCTAATTTCACGTGCTCCTGGTGACTTCGCAAAGCAAACAGAGGTTATCAATGAAATTTTAATCTAAATGGCAGAATGGGGTTTTAATGTTATTTGGAAAACAAGTAAGCATTCCTTTTTGTTCATTACGACACACACTTCTGCCTTGCCCCACACACCACCACACAGCCACCGTTCTTACAATCAACTCTCATTCTGTGCTGCATCTGCAGCTGATATGTAGAAATACTCAAATTTTGCTATTTTCTTTTCAAATTTCACAACAGAAATAAATATAGTTCCTTATCTATTATGCTTTTTAAATGCAGCATGGCTTCTATACCATGATAGAATATAATACAATTCAAAAAAGAGAGATAATCACTCAGCTGAAAAGTGGCAGACAGATACTTTTTTGTCAGGGAAATACAAGGTTCTGTTCAACATTTGGGATTTTGCAAGTGTTCACAAAGGTGGAAACAGAAAAGGCTTTACATGCAAACCACGCTACCTAACATAGCAGCTGTCAAGGATGGTGACACAAGGACAAAGCAGTGGAACTGAGAAGTGAAGTCATCTCAATAACAAAAACACTTAAAGTTTCATTTTAGGATGCCTAGGATGTGGATCAATTGATAAGAGCACTATCCGAACAAGAAGGAGAATATGAAAGCTTCTATAGAACAAATATGAAAGGAGAAAATTTAAAAATATTCGAAAAACCTTAAGCTGTGGGAATTCAGCAGGACCTTGGTTGCTCTGTGGTTATCTGCATGTACATGCTTACACACACACACACACACACACACACACACAGAGAGAGAGAGAGAGAGAGAGAGAGAGAGGCAGACAGATAGACACACACGCATTCATTCACACACGCACATGTGTATATGAACACAACACACACACACACAGACACATACACACCCACACCTCTGTTCTTAGGGAAAGGCCAGCCTGTCTTAACTCCCAGAGCTGATCTCACACAGCTCTCCTCATCACATGCCCAGGGCTCAGATCCTCAGCTCACTCCAGTTGTTATCAGCCTCTTCAAGAGCTGGATCCTGTCTGTCTCACTCCTGGAACTGCTGACACCCTAGCAGTTTAGGAGAGTCAGAGTGAGTGGAGATCAATTCATCAGACTGTTCCAACAGATGTTCCTCAGTATGATCAGAAGTCTCAGAGCTTAATGAGAAGATGTACTGAAACTCTGCCTCGCCAAATATGGTGCACTATCAGCTTTAATAAGTACTATATAACTTTTTCTGTGTATAAATAATGCTATAGCAGTTTTGTGGTAAATTGGGTGTCAGGATTTTTTTTTAAAAGAAAAGGGAGAAAGAAAAAAACCAAAGAAATTAAAAAAAGATCTACCAGAATGGAAAAAAAATGTAAAAGGTAAGAAAAGCCACACTTTTGTCTCAGACAGAGTAGACTTCCTATGGGTCTCAGGCCCTCTTCAACCACAACCTTAACCCCTGTTTTCCTGGTCTTTATCCAGGATTAGCTCAGAGGATGTCAATGTGGTGACCGTGTCATTTTTACCCAAACCAGGAAACTGCCTTAGCTAATAAAGCCAATCAGAGTAGAGGTGCACAGGTTTAAAAGGCCTGTGAGGTCACTGAGCGCTCACCTCTTTCATCCATCAAGGGCCGTGTCCACTCTGACCTCCTCCAGCCTGAGCAGCCTCCTAAGAAGATGGCAGCAGTCCTGATTCTTCTGACCTTTCTTCTGCCGCTTGGAGCTGGTGCAGGTGAGTGAACCTCCGGTTCCAGAGGTGCCATCCCATAATACCTCCGTGGAGTCTCTGCCCAGCTCTAGTCAGGAACTTCCTGCACTAAACCAGGAAATTCCTCAATCTCAGGTCCCAGACCAACCCAGACCTGGAAGCCTATCACTGGCTAGATCCTCAACAAGGTCTGAAGAAGTTTGGTGTCCTCAGTGGACATGGTGGGCACTAGCTTCTCCCTGCTCTTTGTGTCACCTGGGGAGTGCATCATCTCATAAAAGAAAAGTAGCAGAAAACGAAATAAAACTAAAAGGTACATCATTAAACTTAGCTCAGCCCAGACCAAGGACAGCTTTAATGACCACCCTGCCATGGAGTATGCCACCAACTCAAGGATATTAGCATTATTTAGTAACCTCCACCCTCGGGTTGTTGAAAAAAGAGGCCTATGATGAAAGATGCCAGCATTTCACACTCCACTAGCTTTGAAGTCCAGTTTTGGTTGGCTTCTCCACTTCTTTCTTCAGGTCAACAACTATTCCCTTTATGCCAGCACACTCCTCCACTGTCCCCTAGGCTCTGGACCCCATGAGCTCTGAACCACCAGTCCTCTAGCTAAGTAGAAGTCATTCTTCCACGCAGGCTAAGCATTTCCTGGGAACCTAGGATATGATGGGCACCAGAACAGGAGAACTTTAGAAAATCCCTCTCTAAAGAGCTTAGGGTAACAGATGACGAATTGGCAGAAATCAAGATATGAGATGTCTCCAGAGACTCACTAAAAGAGAAAGACTAACAGTGAACCTCCCAGCATTCCTTTGGTCTCTACATCATGAAGAAAGAAGTTTGTCCCTCCATGTATGGGTAAAGCAGGGGCTGGAGGACAAGTCCCACCCATCCCTTCTCAGAACAGGGCACTGAGGCTTCAGCCTCAGCAAAGGTCAATCTATGTGCAAGAAATTCTGTCCACAACAGTCTTAGGGAACTGTAGATCTCACCCCATCACCCCTCCCTATATCTTCCCTCCTATCTTATCTGCTGCTCCCAGACACCTCATATTGTAGTCTTCTTTCAGAGGAGATCATCGGGGGCCATGAGGTCAAGCGCTACTCCCACCCCTACATGGCATTTATTTCATTTGTGAAAGATGATGGCAGAAGTCGTCGCTGTGGAGGCTTCCTGGTAAAAGACAACTTTGTGCTGACAGCTGCTCACTGCATGGGAAGGTGAGGAGAAGCTGCTGGCCTGTGTTTTCTGAAACCCCAACAGGAGTTTCCATCCTCTACTTGTTGCTGCTCCTGTGAGAGCTCACTAGAGGGCAGGGCTGTGACAATGGAAGTCTATCAACAGGGAAACTGAGGTCAAAGGGTGAGAGGTCAGAGCTAGAAGCATACTTGGGTTGAAAGCAACTACACTGGTCAGACTAAAGCAGTAGCTGAGGTTGAAAGTGTGCATTCAGAGTCAATGCAAACTTTGTGTATTACCTAGGAGCAAAAGCAAACCCTCAGGAGTCTAGTGTCCTTGAGGAGCAAAGAGAAGATGGTCACACTCTGAGACCCTCCTGTCTTCTCAGTCCCCTCAGCAAGAGCCCCATCTGCCCACCCAGCCTCTTACAGCTCCTGCACTGTGTCCTCTCTCACTCCACATCTCCCATCTGCACTCTGCTCTCTGCAGCTCAATGAGAGTCACTCTAGGAGCCCACAACATCAGCTTCCCAGAGGAGACCCAGCAGATCATTCCTGTGGCAGAACACATCCCACACCCAGACTACAATCCTAAGGATAAGTCCAGTGACATCATGCTCTTAAAAGTGAGAACTGCCCCCACAGCTCTCTGAGCTCTGCTTGCTGAAGGGATTGCCCCCCTCCCCCCGCTCTCATTCTGTTCCTTCCCTACCTGCCATTGGGATTCTCAAAGGGTCCCAGGTCAGCAGGCTTGTGGTTGAGATGCTCTCTCTTGCTTCTTCACTAACAGCTGGAGAGGAAGGCCAAGAGGACTAAAGCTGTGAGATCCCTCAACCTGCCCAGACACAAGATCCTTGTGAATCCAAGGGATGTGTGTTATGTGGCTGGTTGGGGAATGTTGGCTCCGGAGGGTAAACTCTCAGATACATTGCAAGAGGTAGAGCTGACAGTCCAGAAGGATGAGGAGTGTGAGTCCCGCTTTCCAAGTCTTTACAAGAAAACCATTCAGATCTGTGTGGGGGACCCAAAGATCCATCGTACTGCTTCTGTTGTAAGTTGAATTGTCCTCCTCTCTGGGTTGCATGGGAGGGGAAAAGCAATCTGGAACCTTGAGACCAAACATCAAAATACTCCATTTCCCACTGGTTATGATCTTACTCCATGGCAGCAGCAATCTCAGTAACTAGCTAGGGTTTCAGAGCTGACAAGGAGCCTTGGTGAAGGCAGCTGGTACAAAGCAGGATTTGCACAGCTTTCCTGACTCCCAGGCCCAGGCTTTAGAAAGCAGAGCTCCATCTGTGTGTCATCATCATAAGCAGGGGTCTCCTCAGAGCAGGCACCCACATTTGTCAATGGACTGGTCCTCCATGCTCACATCAGACCTGTCCCCATGTCTCTTAAACAATGGCCTTGAGCTGAGGGTTCCACACACCTTCATAGGGAGTGGATCACAGCGGAGAAAGGGCAGAGGCCAGGCTCAAGAGGGAGATGAAGCAGTAACCATGTCCATAATCAGAGTGAGAAATCCAGGGACCCGAGGGTTTCTGCCCTCTTATCTCCCACAAGCAGAGCACACAATTCATGCACTTTGATGAGGGGCCTCGTTGTGAGAGGGAGGCTGGGACTATGGTGAACTGCTCAGTCCCTGTTGGAGTGACATTTTAATTATATTTTAATAAATAAAGACTGACTGAAGAGCTGAGAGTGAAACATTTCCACTGGTCAGTCTTACAGACAGGGTAACACACACCTTTTGTCACAGTAGCCACAAGAACATGCACCTTTATTCCCAGTCCTAGAGAGGAATATAAAACGGGAGGAGACAGCTCTCAGAGGCAGTCTCCTTCTGAGATTCCAGGAGGTAGGATCTCCATTTCAGACAGAGGTTGAGGTAAGAGCCTGTGGCTGGCTTCTTTCCTTTTGGGA